>NW_023601543.1:35417445-35464554 GCF_014898055.3 Talpa occidentalis
ACAAATAAATAAAACATGTCTCTTAAAAAAAAAAGAAAAAGAAATATGTCTGAGTTGATAGTGTCAGAATTTAATGATACATAGGTGGAAGAATGGGGCAAGACACATAACCTCTTTAAACCTGTATTTTATTATCTTTAGGGTGTTCTTATGAAAGATTAAAGGAGATCATACATATATAAAATATCAAGAACATGGACTGACGTATAGTATACACATACATTGGTATCTTCTAAAGTCTTCCTTGATATACAGTAAAGACTTCTTTGATACATTTCAGTGAGGTCTGTCTCAGGTCTTCCATGACATGAGCTGTTATTTAGGCCTCTTCCTCCTTCATTCCCTTTCATAGATGTGCTCTTCTTTTATTACCTTCATTTGTGTTTGCATTGGAAGCTATAAGGCAGATCTGGATGTGAACACATTATTTACCATTGCTATGGACTTATTGCTGAGTTTGCTATAATTTCTTTTCCATATTCGACATCTCAACCTCGTCCTCCAATATTCTGTGCTAACAGAAAAATATAGGTATGTATAGACTTGATATTGAATGAAATTCCCAGTGGTGATGATCTTGATACTCATGTCTGCATTGCTTTACCTTCAAAATAAAAATCCCTCAAAGTCTTGCAATACAATAGCATAAAGCTTGATATTTAAAATTAAGTTGGATTGCAATTTTAAAGACAATTGAATATTGAGTAAAAAGCACTCTTAGTATTTGACAACTTATCAGAGAGACATTTCAATTTATTTAATGTTACTTCCACATTTACTTTTCCTTTGACTATTATCATAGTTAAGGTATGGATGACCAATGCCACTCCATATTGCATTAATAGGGTATATTCAATTAGGCATTATTGCCTTGCTGATACTGCCACTGTCAGATTATGACAACAGCTGGCAGGGTGAAAGATATCCTGGGAATATTTCTAGAAGCTCTTTCTTTGAATGTGATAGATGTAGTTTATAGATCCCATGAGGACAAAGTGTCTTTCTCAATATGACTTAAGTACTTAATCTCTGTACTATGCTGAGAACACTATCCAAGCTAAACAAATCATGTACTTTTATTCCATTTATATGCAACTGAACAAAGAATTTTCACTCTAGCAGCATTTAAACCTGACATATCTCCATGCAGCAATGTCTCTATCTATTAGCTGTAGACAATATAGTATATAATTGTGTAATATAGTCATGTACATTCTTTGTAAACTCCCAGGATAAAAGGTGTTGAGTTAAAACAAATGAACCATGTAACTCACGTACATGTTCTTTACTAATTGACCAATTGTCAGGTACTAAAATTCAGAGGAATGAAAGGATATAACAGTTTGATATTTGAAAAATCCTTATTTTGCACTGGTTCATAACCTTCTAAAAGAAATATATCCATTGACTAGATTTACAGCACAGCTGTGCCAGCTGGAAGATTGAATGCATTCTGAATTTTCATCTCCCTTCCATTTTCATAGATTGTGGAAGAGTTGTGGGGAGGAGTGGCTCACTTGGTTTCAGAATAGAATGACAGCTTATTATCAATGAGTGGCTGAGTGCATAAGAGCTGGTGGTGGGGATTATGGAGGACAGAGGAAGGAAAGTCAAAGTGAGCCACTCAATAATGACATGTTTGTTGGGAGTGACTGCTGTATTACAGTAACCTAGACTCCAGGGTAGAAAAGGTAGTGAGGGGATATTATATTGGGCAAAAAAAGTGATGAGAAATGCATTATGTGATTTCTAAGGCATATAGACTTTCAATATTTTTCTCTTTTGAAAGAACGTACCCAAATGCGATAAGCTAACCTCCAAATATATTTATTTTCACAGTTACTCTAAATCACAAATTCTAACATAGTACCAGATACTAATTCTGGGAGAAATGATGTGCTGATGATTATTAGTTGAAGTTGAACTACAGAGGTATTCAAAGTGGGTTGAATTTTTTTTCTGCAAACTGCTCATCCTATTTAATAACATCAAAATATTACTAAGGTACAGAATGAACTTCTTATTGAAATGTTAACAGAGCAACTAACTACTGGCTAGTATCTCACAAAATGTTCCCCTAGTTATTATATGTCAGGGTAAGAAATATTACATTACTTTGGAAGTAGAAGCTTGAAATGTAAAAAAAAAAAAAAAGTCAGAACCTGTATCAAATCTGGATCATAATTTAACATTCTACATGCTGCCATTAGCAGACAATTATATTTTTCTTCATGATCTGTGCAAATAAATGTCCCTTAAAATGACCAACATAAACAGAAAGCTTCGTCTTATGAAATTGGTAGTTAATCTGGATCATTACCTTAGTGATCTGAGTACTGAGTTTGCCTTTCTGTTATGTTTCTCTTTTATCATCTCAAAAATGACAAGAATCAATCTGCCCTAATTTTAAGCATTAGCAAAGTTTTCTGGAAATTACAAATGAAAGGTGAAGAGTTTTATCATTATTCTTTCCTTCAAAAGGCAGCAAAACTCATGTCTTACTGTACTGAAGAATGAAATTTCAAAGCAGTGAAGTTCCAGAATACTCATCATAATAAAGAATGAACTCAAGGTTACAAAGGAGATTGACCTTAGGTTGCTCCTGCTGTAAATCAGATTGGTTCTGATCTCCCAGTTTCTGCTACTAGATAACACTTAATACTTAAGGAGGAACTAGAAGCACTGTTTTATTTGACATCCTTTTTCCTTAGACTCAGTGTAGAATACAAAGAAAGTAAATATGGAAAAAAGGATTACCTTATCAAGGAGCACACATAATGCTCCCCTCTGGTTTTGCTTAATGAGATATCATTTAGTTTTGTTTTCTTTAACTCATTTGACTCTGCAGGATTGAAAGATGATACTCAATTTATTCTCAACATATCCCAGGTCAGTAAATCACAAAATGAGATCCAAAGATTATCTGCATAAGAATCATTTTAACCACGTGTTAAAAATGAAACTTCTAGAGTGCATCAAAGAACTACTGAAAGAAAATTTCTTAGGCTCAGAAATGCTTTGCCCAAGTAACCTATAAAATGGTGTTTTGATTAGATATTATTAGACTAAAAACAGCAAATAAAACCAAGAAACTACAAAATCAATGGCTAATAATATTATTTAATAATGATAATGATAATAATAAATAATAATCTTGATGTACTTGTTTCCCACAGTGAAACAATTTAACTCTGAAACTGCTACTATACTATGTTTGAGTTAATGAGTTAATATTGTAGATGATACAAGTCAGATTTCACTCTGTCAGAAAAAAAATTTTATATAAGAAAGAAATTATAGAATGAACACTGTGGTATGAAAATAGACATGGAGATATCAGCATGAACTCATGTTTATTTTAATACACAAGCACAAACAAAAAAGAATAAATATGGACGCGTATGTACACATGGGTTAACATATCTACAAGTAGGGGCCTCCTTGGTGGCACAAGGGGTTAAGACACAACCTATGAACCTATCCACAGCCACTGCAGAACAAGTTGGATCCCCGGCCAGGGAGCTGCCAACATGGCGCAGCAGACCTCTCCTGACTTGCCCACTGTTCCCCTCAGCAGTATATTTCAGTCAAATCTGACTGTTCTGCTCCCACCCTGTCTCTGGTGAATCCTCTCATGCCCCCACACCTCTGGCCTGTACCCCAGTTCTTGTATGCATAAATAAATCTTTTAAAATAAATCTACAAATATTTTCTAGTGCTCTCTTCTGAGAGGCTTAGAAACAGTGAGATCCCAGTTATCCAGTTATAATGAGAATACCTAATGACCATACCTTCATTTCTAATTGCTGTTTTCTAAACTAAACAATAAGGGATATTTGGTAAAATGGCTGTTTCCAGATTGGAGCAGGGAAAACACAAATACACCTGCAGCTTCTTGTGGTGCATGACAGTAATGAAGTTTTTAAAAAAGCGAGTAAGAGTCGATCTAAAAGAACTCTCAATGGCCAAATCTGGAAAACTTTAATAAAAATAAATAGTAATATTGAATTATGGCCCAAAGACTAAAAAATAGCCATGAGTCTATATTGATATAAACAATCTGTTGAATAGATAAATAATGGTGGAAAGGGAATAAATCTTTCATACAAAATTCCACTTGGTAAATGTAAAAGAAATGAAAGAACTAGAAAATCACCATTAGAATACCACACTAATAATCTCTACAGGTGATTACATTGGATAAATGCTAAAATCAGTGGGTAAAACTTTAAGAAAAAAGAAGATATTTACATAGTCTCAAAGTATTATAGGACAGGGAGAGGGGCAGCCCAAACCCCGCAAACCTGCCTATTCTACATGGGTTCTGCCATCCGCCGCATCAACACAAAACATATGAGACTTTAATGGGAAGGAACTTTAATAAAACTAGGAAACAATACAGGTAAGGCAAAGAGTCTAGTTTCTAAATGAAGCATCCAGAGTTACCCGTCCCCTCGTGGGCAAAAGTCCATCCAAATGGGATTGGCCCAGAACAAGGCCCCAAAGCCTGCTACAAGTCTAAAGCATCTTCCAGTGGGGACCCACAGAAAAGGGTCACAAACAACTGGACAAGCCTGGAAGGAAAAGAGCAAAATCAACATCAAGATAAAAGCTGCCATTGTCACCTCCCCACGGGTCTCACCCACATCTGTGTCACCCAGTCCACGACAAAAGACAAGCGCAGTTTCTTCACGTGTCTCTAGGCTCCATGCGCCTCCTCCAGGTCTCCTTGCTCCATCCTGCTTCCTTCCTCAGTCTCTTCTGCTGCTTCTTCTCTTCCTGCTCAGCTCCACCCTCCCTTGGGTGGGGCAGGGAACCTCCCCCTTTCCTGGGGACCACCCTGTTACAAAAGTAGCTCCCCAATTAGTAATTTCTAGTTTTTTAATCTAAGAAATAAATGCCCATAAATTCTTTGATACACTGCCCTACAGCAGGTGGAACTTATTTACCCTTCCCTGAAAACAGCTGGATTTAGTGAATCATTTCTAATGAAAATATGAAAAGGTAAAAATAGTAACTTTGCAGTGTGGAAACCAAGCAGATATCACTTTAACCAAGTAATCAAGGTTAACATTATCAGTAACAAGTTACAGTGATATAACTGACCTTAGATATGATACAACAGGTGCTAATGTTACCTATTTAATACACATACCCCTAAATCTATAACTTCAAATCAATCACGACAAAACCTCATGAAAAAGTGTCAAGGTCATGGATGACAAGTAAAATCTGAGAAACAGCTACTGAAAGAGATTTAGGAGACATGACAGCTGAATGCCATGTAGTATCCTGGATTGGATCCTGGAACAGCAAAAGGACATTAATAAAAAATGAGGTAAATCTAACTACATTTTATAGTCTAGTTAATAGTATTTGTTGTACTGATACTGAGTCATTCATTTTAGTAAGTGCACCACGGTTATATAATATCTTCACTTTGGGGCAATCTAGATGAGGGTTTGTAGGGTAAGTGAAAAAGCATCAGGCTTTTCTGCCCTCCTGCTACTGGGATTGATGATGGATCCCTACGGTCTTGAATGCATGCCTGATGGCGGGCACCTGGAATAGGGTGTGGGCATATGTAGATGGGATTCACCTGGGCTAAGACTGGGCTTATAAGGGCGGTGTCGTGGGGACGCCAGCACATAAGCAGAATGAATGGAAGAGAAGCAGAGAAGCAGAGACCACCAGAGAAGGCTGGAGAGCTCAGATAGAGTGAAGACCTGCCAGCCTCCCAGCCCCCCGGCACTGCTGCCTGCCGGGTACCTGGTAAATCCCAATAAAAGCCTGCAAAAGCCAGTGAAGGCTCCAGGACTCTCTCCTCCTTCACCCGTCTGCTCGAATCATAGAGAAACCTGCCCTGTATCCTCCTGCCCCTACAGGGTTATATGGGAACTTCCATAACCAAAGACCATACACTTGGTGGATTAAACAACAGAAATTTATTTTTTTATAGTTGTGTAGTTTGAAAGCTAAAGATCAAGGTGCCAGCATGGACATTCTCTGGTGAGAGCTCTCCCTGGTTCATTAATGACCACTTTCTTGCTATGTCGTCACATGGACTTTCCTTGGTGTAGGCTATACTGGGTGGATGGGATGGGTAGGTGAATGGAGACAGAACAGGGAACTCTCTGGTGTCTCTCTCATTATATGGACATTACTTTTATCAAATCAAGCCCCACTCTTGTGTCCTCGTTTATCCTAAATTACTTTCTCAGAGGTTCCACCTCTAAATATAGCTATGCTAAGGGTTAAGGTTTCAACATAGGGATTTTAGGCAGACACAAGCATTCAGTCTATAACATCCCTATACTATATTGGTAACTCCTTTTCAACTCTGAAATTCTTTCAAAACAAGAAAAAATGGGAAATGAAATGAAATTCAAGACGATAATTTCAATGGAGTCATTATGATGATTTTTCCTCATCAGTATATTACAATCTGGTTTGTTGCTATTTGTAATAGCCAACTAAGATCCTTAAAACTTGGTTGTGAATACTTGTGCTTTTATAAACACTAATCTGTCCATAAGTGTTTTTTATGTGCGGTAGTATAGCAGAAACATGACTTTAGTTGTGAAACACATAAGTTGCTAATAAAGAACTGGGAACTGACATTTTTATTAATGTATTATAAAATGTTATATGTAGACCAATAAATAGACATCAATGAGGCAATGGGTTGCAAAATATCATTTTGACAGCAGTCCAACTCTTCAAGGTCGTAATGAGAAAAAAGTGTCAATTATTCAAGAATAAAAATAATTTTTGAAGTTTATTCCTACTGCCTTTTCATCTCCTATTTAAAAAAAAGCACACAAGTAAAAATGCAAACTAACGAATTTCAGTGGTTTGTTAATAATCGGTCTGCAGTGAATTAAACCTGAATTCATTCTGTTATAAGTTTTTGGCAGCTTAGAACTCTATATATTTTAGTTTTTCCCTATTCCCTAAATGCAGATTGCTTGATGGTGTGTAAGAGAGCTAATTAGATATAAATACCAACCAGCACCCAAATAACAAGGATCATAATGATCATACAGTGAACAGCTGTGCCATTCGATAAATTGGTTTCTTTTCTAATACTGCAGCAATTCAAAACATTTTCTAGCTCCAAAAATGTTTTTCCCCTTCATAGGCCAGATTCAATTAAAAAAAAAAAATCCTGCTAATGTGGGGCTTCAGAAGGCCAGAAAAATCTGAGGCTTTGTGAACTTTTGTTATAAAAGCCAGACAGAATTCTTATTGATTGTGGTCTTCTCTGATTTCTTAGCTGATAGTACAACATATAGGAGTAGCTCTTACAGGATCAATGCAAGGAGGGAATAGTGGGTTATAATTGAGGACTGAGAAATAAATAGCTATATTCTGTAAAATTGAACTTTATTCAGTTTCATGTTGTTTTACCATTTTCTGTTTTGATTTACCATTGAAAAGGTTTGGGTCAGTGTTTCAATGTCACCTTAAAGTGACAGCTGTAAATTCAATACATATTTATCTGGAGCCCACTCGATGTCTAGTGCTAAGTGGTAGTAAACCAGAGAGATATTGTCCCCTTCTCTCCAGCAACTGTGTAGTTTTGGGGGAAATAACAAAACTCTCTGATATTATAAGGCAAAATAAATTGTAATTTCTATAGGGGTAGAAAAGGGTAAGGCACTGACTTAGAAAATCATGGAGGACTAAGGAGTTTCCTGAGATAAATGGTTCAGGAAGGCTTCTCTGAGGAAGTGACATTTGAGCTGAGACCTAATTTACGATGATGAAAATGGAATGCCCCATGCTTCCACAGAACAGAAAGCAGCAAAATTCATGCTACTTACTTTGTGGTCATATCTCAGTACTATTTTAAAGTTTTGCCAAATAGCTGCCAACTTCAAGGTAAAAATGCTGCTTGAATGCCTTGTCACCCTCTGAAAACTCCAGTAATGGAGTCATTGGTCAAAAGATGTTATCAGGAAGAGGGCATATTATTAATAGCACTGGAAAAAAAAATAGGAAAGAAGACAACAGAAAACAAAATTTTATAATATAGAAAGCAGAAGAATGAGTAGAAACTCACCTGGCACACCTGGGAAAGCTGAATCCCAGTCATGTAATGGAGAAGCTAAGAAGTGACTATAAGTGGTTTTATAACACTGGGTCCTCCAAAACCTCTGGGAGAATAGTGCCAGGAACCTCTGGAAGGTGAATAAGGGGCTAAGAGGAAGATTAGTTTGAAACATGCATTTGGATTTACTCGAGTTAGAACTCATGCCCATTCTCTATTTCATGTAGCTGACACTGCCCTTGTCCTACCCATGGAAAAAATAATGGAAGTCAGCTCTCTAGAAAATTTAAAACAAAGGGTCTTGGGAATGGGGGAATCTATAACTACAGACTTGGCTACACTACTAAAAGGGAGTATTTTTTGAAAGGTGAAAAATTGACAATTAAGAACCATATAATTCTCTTGGGCCTCCCTGATGGCACAAGTGGTTATGTCTCAGCACTATGAAGCTATCAGCAGCCACTGCAGCAGGAGTTCAATCCCCCGCCAGGGAGGTGACCCACATGGCACAGCTAGCAGACCTCTCCTGTCTCGCCTGCTCACCCCTCAGCAGTGTATTTCAGTAGATCTGCCTGTTCAGCTCCCCACTCTGTCTCTAGTGAATCCTCTCAGCCTCCTGTTCCTCTGGCCTACACCCCAGCTCTTGCATACATAAATAAATAAAAAATAAATCTTAAAAAAAAAAAAATAGAACCATATAATTCTCCCCACGGAAATTCCAGGATGCCAGCAACTGGGTTGCATATTAAGAATTGCATAATACTACAACCCCACCCACAGCTGAGAGTCCAGAATGTTCCAGCCAGGTTTATACTCTATAATAAGAACATAAGAAAATCCAGATATCCCCTTAGGAAATGACTGAGCCAAATCACAGTATAATAAAGCCACAGTAAACAAAATCCATCTTGCACAAAGATTCTGAATTTGCTTTTCAGTGCTACCACTTATCTTTGTCAGGGATTACTGGGCATGTGAAAAGTCTGCAATATATAAAAGATGAATATGAAAAACAAAATATGAGTAACAACGCAACTTGGAGGAAACAAAAAGTGTACATGGGGCATAGTGATTAAAAAATATCCCTAGAGAGATGAGAGGTTTTTAACACATGAAACAGCAGGTGTTTGGTATAAAAAAGGAAGATTAAAAGAGCAATAAAGAGGGCCTCCCTGGTGGCGCAAGAGGTTTAGATGGAACCCATGAAGCTGTCCTCAGCCACTGCAGCACCAGTTCGATCCCGGCCAGGGAAGAGACCCACATGGCGCAGCAGACCTCTCCTGCCTTACCCACTGCTCCCCTCAGCAGTGTATTTCAGTCAATCCTCTGGTTCTGTTCCCCACTCTGGTGAATCCTCTCACCCCCCACAACTCTGGCCTGTACCCCAGTTCTTGTATGCCTAAATAAAATCTTTAAAAATAAATGAATAAATCTTTAAAAAATATAAAATAAAATGTACCAATACAAATATATTACATGTTTGTTTAAATTATGGATTTGGGGCCTCCCCGGTGGCGCAGCAGTTGAGTGCTGGGTTGCGAAGCTGCCTGTAGCCTCTGCGGCGCCGGTTCGATCCCCGGCCACCAGGCGAGGGTCCCACATGGCGCACAGACCTCTCCTGCCACCCACTGCTCCCCTCAGCAGTGTACTTTGTCACTCTGCCTGCTCTGCTCTCCCCTCTGGCTGTGGTGAATTCTCTCACCATCCTGCACTTCTGACTGTACCCAGTGCTTAAATAAATAAATAAACAAACAAATCCTTTTTAAATAAATAAATAAATAAATAAATAAATTGCGGATTTGTAAGATTTTGGAAAAAAAAAAAAACTAAACCAGAAAAGTGACTACCTGCCAAATAGAGGCTTTCATATTCATAGTCAAATTAATATCCAGGTTAAGTCTGGATTTATACCAATCAAATAATTCTAATTACTTTGAAATAATGTGATGACATTGTATAAAATGATTTGTTAATCTCTTATTAATCCTTAATTGAATTTAAATTCTGTAGTCCAATCTTTGCTTGTGGGCCCAGCAATGAGAATTTGACACAGATTTGATGCTCATTGAATGTTTGTTTCCTCATTGCTCTCTTAAGGACGATTTACTTTATGCCACTCTACATTGGTTCTCTGATCTGTTGTTTTAGGTTCTTTTCTCCTAACTTCTCAAGCAAATGCTAAATATCCCACAATCCAGTTTCATCCCTAGCTTTCCTAGCCCTGCACACAAAACAATTTAGGGAGAAAATACTGCTAGGCTGTAGTAATTCTAAAGGATTTATAAATTTGTGCTCACTTGGAGTTAGAGTATCTGAAAACTGTTTTTTATTTCTAGTCCTGAAATTGTTCCTTTCTTTTTTTCAGCTTGAGCTCATTGGCTAAAATGCCAAATGGTTTATCTTCAGCAAAAAGTACTAATCAATGACAAATTATTCCATGTGATCCATGGAGACTAAGTGGCACTGTTGTTAACTTTATTAACAAGAAAGGTGTTGAAATTGTTATGATGACATACTCTTAATTTCTGAAGTTCTACTTATATCTAGGTCTTCTATCTTAAAATACAAAGTGTTATTATTCAAGAATATTCACATAGGACAAAGGAGTTTATGGCCATGACCAAAAATAGAAGCAAAGGGTTCCCATCATTAGTTCCTTCATCACTGCCAAATGAATGTCTTCAAAATGATTTTCAATAATGTATCTAGTGTGCAAAAGAGTAATGGTCATACTTAAAAGGTACAAGCTGATATAATTAAACTTCAGCAGACAGATTGCACATGTACTCTTATTTCATAAAATAACTTTATAATTATGTAAATGCAATCAAGTATAATATAAAAAACCATAAGAACAAGAAAGTATTATATATAAAGGAACAAAATAAAAATGAAAATCACATACTAATACCATTGCCCAAAAAAAAACCTTGTTAATGTTTTGTCAAGTTGATATATATCTCCACAATATTTTTTCTAAATTTATATATGTGTTTGAGTATTTAGATAGACTTTATTTTTCCTAAAATTTAGATTATAGACTACATATTATATTTTAGCCTAATTTAAAATTAACAATATGTTAGAAGCATTTCCTATTTCAATAGTTTTCAATAGTATGATATTTAATGTGGCATATAGTTGAATTATATAACTATGTCATAAATTACATAATCAGGCTCCCACATTTGTTTCTGATGTTTCTTGATTGTAAATTAAGCTGACATGAACATCTTTGTACATGTACCTTTGTACATACCTCTGATTACTCTTTACAAATTTTTTCCAAAGTCGGAAATTTCAAAATTTCCTATTCTTTTATTTAACAACTCTATTTCTAGAACTTAGTCTAAGGAAATAAAGTCCATTTCAAATCTATATTTAAATTGATTATAAATCTACCACTCACTTAATAAATAGAATGATAGTATTTGAGTCATTTCATTTTAGGCAGATCATAAAAATTTACATTTCTACCACCCCTATCAGAACTTATTCACATAAGAGAACTTCATTTGAAAGGTCTTCAAGAAATTTTGAGAATTATCTCTGGAAGTAGTATCTCACATCTATAAAACAATAAAAACCTATGTGGGAGAGTTGGGTGAGATATATCCCAAAGACCAAACTGAGAGGTTTACGTTTTGTCACAGAAAAGAAACATATTTCATATTCACAAGACAATACTTTGACAATAGGGTGCTATTCAACCAGGATTATCAGCCTTACAATGAATAAGAAGACATAACATTCTCAATCTCTACTTTTATTGATTCTGCAAATTGTTTAATTGACATTAACAAGACTTTGAAAGTTTTGCTTTAAAGCAATCAAGTACACAGGCTTCAGGATAAGTAAAGTAATAGAAACTATACAGTCAGTAGAGAAGAAGTAGGTCTTAGTTGCTAATTCCACTATATGTTAAGGAAAAAAGAATATATCAGGTGCAGACCTCTCCTGCCACACCTGCCGCTCCCCTCAGCAGTGTACTTCATCAGTCTGCCTGTTCTGCTCCCTGCTCTGGCTCTAGTGAATTCTCTCACCCTCCCATGCTTCTGACTGTACCCAGTGATTGTATAAATAAATAAATAAATCTTTAAAAAAAAGGAAAAAAGAATGTCAAATATCATGAGTGTTTTCTCTATGTTCTATAACCAATCATATTACTGATTCACAGATGGATTTATGAATCAGAATCACCTAAGAAATTGTGAAAAACATAAATTCCAGGTTCCAGGTTCTAGTTTGGGGTAGAAGAAGTCTTCATTTTCAACAAGGACTACAAATTGTTCTGGCCACCAAGTTTAAAAGACTTGTAAGGGCCATGGGAATGTTTTAAATTCAAGGAAGTGAAATACCAAAATATATGGCTTTAAAATCTATGTAAATATCGAAATCTGATACTTTGAACAAATCAACAAATTGACAAACCTTAAGTAGACTGACCAAGATAAAAGAGTCCAGGTTCAAATATTAAAATAAAAAATGTAATAGAGGAAATTACTACTGGCCTTACAGGAGAAAGAATAGAGGAAATTATGAATCTCTTTATGCCAACAAATTAGTAACCCAAATAAAATAAACACATTCCTAAAAATATTGAAAAAAATACCAAGATTGACCCAAGAAGAAATAGAGAATCTAATAAATTTTAACAAGTAAAGAAATTTGATTAGCAAAAAAAAAAAATTTCTACTTCCTTTCTACAAGAGAATCCACGATTCAGCTTCACTGGTAAATTCTACAAAATGCTAAACAACTATGAGCACAATACCATCACAAACATTTTTTTTAAAAAAATAGTAATGGAGGGAACATTTCCCAGTTTATTCTATGAGAACAGCATTATCCTGATATCAAGCCCAAAGACATCATTTATAAAGAAAATCCTTGGGCCTCCCCGGTGGCGCAGCGGTTGAGCGCTGGGTTGCGAAGCTGCCCGCGGCCTCTGCAGCGCCGGTTCGATCCCCGGCTACTCCCCGGCCACAGGAGGGTCCCACATGGCGCGCAGACCCCTCCTGCCGCCCGCTGCTCCCCTCAGCAGTGTACTTCGGTCCTTCTGCCTGTTCTGCTCCCGGCTCTGGTGAATTCTCTCACCCTCCCGCGCTTCTGACTGTGCCCAGTGCTTGTATAAAAAAAATAAATAAATCTTTAAAAAAAAAAAAAAAAAAAAAAAGAAAATCCTTAAGAAAATACTTGCAAATCAAATGCAGCAACATATGGAATTTACCCAAGAATACTAGTTGGTTTAATGTCCCAGAATCAACTAATGTAATATATGATGTTAATAAATAAGGACAAATGTTTATGTCCACCCCAAGAAACATAGAAAAAATATTGATAAAAACCAATGTCTTTTCAACCAATGTCTCACAACAAACAAGGAGTAAAAGGAATTTCCCTCAATGAATAAAAGACATGTAGGAAAAACCCTATAGCTAATAGCACACTTAATAATAAAAGATTGGCCACATCCCCATTAAGTTCAGGAAAAAGACTAGGATCTGTTGTTATCACATAATTTCAACATTGCACTGGAAGTCCTTGCCAGGCAATTAGTCAAGAAAAATACATACATACATGCATACATACCTCCAGGTTGGAAAGGAAAACATAAAATTTCTCTTTGCATGGTCTTGTAGACAGAAAACCCTAAGACATCCACAAACATGCTTTTAGAACTAAGTTACACAGTACAAATCAATATACAAATATCAATTGCATTTCTATACCCCAGCACGGAAAAATCTGAAAATAAAATAATAAGGAACAATTCCAGCTAAAATAGCAGCAAAAAGAAAAAAATACATAGAAACAAGAGAAAGTAAGTACAGGACTTGTACTGTGACAACTAAAAACTATCATTGAAATAAATTTTAAAAGACCTACATGAATTGCAATCCTCCCCAAACTGATCTACAGTTTTCACACAATTGCTATCAAAATTCCAGCTGACTTTCTTGCCAAAGGTGATGTTTTTTCCAAAAACTTATATGAAAATACAACAATGCAAAGTAGCCAAAACAATATTGAGAAGGAACAAAGATGGAGGTCTCACATTTGTAGGTTTCCAAACTTGCTATCAGTACAAAACTACAAATACTAAGACAATATGGTGCTGGTATAAAAGTAGGCATAGAGGTCAACTGTATAGAAATGAGGTTCCAGAAATCAATCCATACATTTAAAGTCAGCTGATTTTTGACAAAATTCAATGGTAAAATAAGAGAATTCAATGGTAAAATACTAGTGATGTTGGAACAACTGGATATCTACATGCAAAATGAAGTTGAACCCTCTCCTTACTCTCACACAAAAATTAAATCCATATGGATCAAGGCTTGCTTTCTTAGCTAGTCATATACAAAATAAGTGACAAGAAAAATAAGGAAATATGTGAAGAAATTTCTGTTTCTTTCCTTTGCCCATTTCTAATTGGATCATTTGTGTTTTTATTATAGATTGAATTGGAAGAGTTCTTTATGCATTTTTATATATTCTGGATAGGAGTGCTTTATCAGAACTCTGTTTTGTGTGTGCGTGTTTTGTTGCGGTAACACTGGTTTTTAGCACTTTATGTGATTCAGAGGCATTGGATCACAACTCATCAGATGCAAATCACCACACCACACTCACCAACAAGGCACCCACAGTCCACCATCATAGACAATTATACCCTCTCCTGACTTTATTTCCCCCTCTCCTTCCCATCTTGTAACGTCAATCCCACAGTTTTCCAGGGCTAATTTTTGGTTTGGTTTTGTTAGATCTATATTTTGCAAGTATTTTTACTCATTCTGTGGGTTTCCTTTCCACCACCTTGATTGCATGGTTTTTATCAAAAATTTTAATTTTGATGAAGGCTAATTTATCTAGATGAATTTTGTAATATGTGGATTATATCTCAATAAAGATGCTTTTAAAAATCTATATAAAGACATCTTTGTGAGTTAGTTAATATAACCAGGACAAATTGTCTGAAATCCTACTATGCTTTTGAGAAAGTTTCACCAAAGTAACTATAATGCTGGCAGGTAAGAGCTTGTAATGTTTGACACCTAAAGCAACCCTGGGGCCCTCAAACTTGCATCAACAAAAGTGAGCTACAGATCTGATTTATCAATCTGACTTTGAGCACATCCTTTCTTGCACATGGGGATATCACATGCTGACATTTTTTTAGCTCACATCGCATGAAACACTTTAGTATTATATATTATCCAAGGACAGACTTCAGATTTAGACTTCTTAGATTTAAATCCTGTGTCCACCTATCAATAATTGTGTGATCACAACATTTAACCTTTCTGTACCTCATGTGTTCCCATCAATAAAATGGTAGTGATAATAACTTTTTCACAAGGTAGATGTAGGTTTTAAGAAAGTTAATGTATATGCAGTCCTGGTAATAGTGCTTGACGTATGATAAATGCCGGGCATAATTTATTATTTCTATTTGGTTTTTAGTAGGGAGAGTATGGGACTTTTTCTTTAACTCAGTAATCCTACTACTCAGCTTTGCTGTTAGAAAAGAAAACCTTGAACAATTTTCTCTCTTTGCACTCCTGTCCCTAAATATCTTTATTTCTTGAGATGATGCCATGATCCAAGCTTTCCAGATAAAACAACTCTTGAGTCCTGAGTCTGCTTAACTGTCTCTCACTCCACCCATCAAACCCATTAGCAAGTTTTCTCACATAAATATACCACATAAATATACCACATAATATATACCACATAAATATACTCCAAATCTGTTCATATTTGTTTCACATCCTAGTACAAACCAATATTATTCTTCTCTTGGTCTGCTATGGTAGATTCCTAACTGGCCATTCAACTATATTCTTGCAATACTAAAGCTCATTTGCCACAGCATCTGCAGTATTATTTACAAATCCTAAGTGAAATCATGTCACTCATTAAAAAGTTTTATTCGGGGCCTCCCTGGTGGTGCAAGGGGTTAAGTCACAGCATTATGAAGCTATCTGCAGCCTCTGTAGCATGAGTTTGATCTCCAGCCAGGGAGGTGACCCACATGGTGCAGCAGACCTCTCCTGCCTCACCAGCTGTTCCCTCAGCAGTGTATTTCAGTACATCTGCCTGTTTGGTTCCCCACTCTGTCTCTGGTGAATCCTCTCACCTCCTGCACCTCTGGCCTGCAACCCAGCTCTTGTGTGCATAAATAAATAAATCTTTAAAAAAAAAAAGTTTCAATTGCTTTCCACTGTACATGGGTAATGTTCCAAACACATTACCATGATGTACTAGAACTGTTACGGCAGCTGGTCACCAATGATTACAACCCTCATTGGATAAATAGAGTTCTATTCTCTCCCTCCATGAAATTGAGTTGGTCCTGTTACTTGTGCTGACATGTAAGATGCAGTGGAAGTGACATTCTAGGACTTTTAAGCTCAGACCATAATAAGTTTAGCATTTCCTGCTTTGTCCATGATGAAAACCAACTGCCGTGCATGAAGTGTGATTCCTGTAAGACTACCATGCTCTGAGAAAGCCCAAGGTAGTCATAGAAATAGAGGCCATGGAGAAACACCTATACACGAGGAATTCAAGAACCTTCATGGACAATCTAGTGCAGTCCAGTCATGAGATGACGACAGCCAATTGTTATCAGTTGACACCACATAGGGTAGAAGAATCAATGAGGCAGATTCTGTCCAAATTCCTAACCCTACAAGTCCCAAGGAAAAATAAATTGTTATATTAAGCAATTGTGTTTGGAATGGCTTAATGTGCTACATTAGATGATGCTTTCCCTTGTATTTCTCCAGATTCATCTGATGCTAAGGTCTCTGTATTCCAAACATGCTTACTTTCCTCATCTTATGATATGGAAAACATGTTCCTTTCTCATGAGCCTTGAGGAGACTATCCCTTTTGCCTGTAAGTCTCTTCCCTTAATTATGAGAACTGCAACTGCTCATCATTTGGGTCTTAGATCAATAGTCATACCTTCCAGAGGAGGATATCCACATTATCTGAGGGAATCTCACAACACCACTCTGCTTATTGTAGCATATTTCTTCATTTTTCCTTAATGTTAACTTTTTCTGAAGTTTACATATTTTTTAATTGTCAGCCTGTAATGAGGATAGAAATATGGTCTATTTTGTTCCAGGCTGTAAAATTAAAACTGTGAATAGTACCTGCTACATAGTAAGAGATGAACATGTGGAATAATGAGTTAATAAATGTGAAAGGGTTCTTACATTTCACTAGGTCCAATGTAGTGACTATTGGTTACGGTAATCGATAGTCTCAATTTTCCTTACCTAAATCCGCTCTATACACTTTTCATTCTATTCTGTGCCCCCACAAAGTTGACCTTTATGCCTGGATCAACAGTCTTCCTTGTTCTTTAGCTAAAGAACAAGATTGATTTGGGCTAGTGAAAGTTACTGGCAGGAGATGGGGGGTTAGAGAATAAAGAAGTTAGGTTATTTATTCTAATTGCTTCCTCTTAGAGAGCTCACTGGTAGTTAGCTACAATCATCTTCCAAAGATCACAGCTACTAGAAAATTGTTTTCTCTCATGGTCTAAATCTTTCCAGGATCTGGTAATATTTTTCTCCTTTTTGTCTGGTAAGACCAAGAAATGATAAAAACAAACAAACAAAAAAACCCCCCTCCTCACTGTCATAGCCCTACCATACTTCACCACACCTTTTAATCTTTTCATTTAAAATCTCTTCAAATGCTATTATTTTTTAAGTGTACCATCATTAACTGCCAATTCCCTAAGTTACTTTATATTTCTAAACATATAAACTGTGTTATATATAGCTACTATAGCTGATATAGTACTTAGTGTTTTTCATAAAAACACTTTAGTGTTTTTCATAAGTAAGCTATTACATCTTTTGTTTTAATCCACACGCTTGTTAATTTATCCCTAGATAATTGAAAGATGACTGCATATATTTACTACTCTTTTGAAAATAGTCCCCTAGGGCAATTATGAGCCTATGAGTTCCTACATATACCTACCCACATTTACATAGCCACATGTGCCACGCTCCCATAGAACATACTTGTGTCAGCTTTTACAATTGTTCTGTGGAGGTAAATTCATCATTTCACTTTGTGGTTTCTGTTCTCACCACCTCCAAACACTCTAGCCCTGGAAACCCACTCCAGAACTGGTCAACTATTCTTTTCCTAAAATGATTGACATGGGCTCTGAAGAAAGAGTATATCATCAAGAATAGGGAATGGAAATAGGAGAGTTTAGAGCAATGTAATAAATACACAAAGAGAAAACAGTATACAATCTGGATTAGTACCTTCATCAGTGAACAGAACAAATACAGATGTAAGGAAGGATATTTTATCCTGTTTAGATAAATATGCTACTAACTTAATAACAACATGCATTGGCAAAAATGTTAGTAGCTTTGAATAGTAATTGGCTTGATGGTTGCTTTGGTGAGTCTGGCTGCAAGGATGAGCCAATAGGCACTAAATTTTAAGGCAAAAATTAGTTCTCCAGAAGTTAGATGAAAGCAGTAACAGTATTAACTGGTAGTAGAATTTATAACTAATTTAAAGTCAAATTTTAAAAATTGCTTTCATGAAACATCCACACAACTTTAATCATAAAAGCATAAAGTTTTACAGCTGGGAGAATTCTAGAAATCATTTGTCCAAGCCCCTCATTTCATCATTAATAAATCAAAGCCTGTAGTGATTGATCAGAGGTCAAACTGGTGGCATAATTACTCATGTCTTTCATTTTGGGCCTCTCTTCTTCCCTTTTGATCAACTGTTTTCCCAATGTAGATGTCTTACATGACTCAGGATATAGAGGGGTTGGGGAGGGTGGTCAGGTTGTTAACTCACAAGTCCTGGGAAGGCCAAAGGCAAGCACAATGTTCCCAGGCCACTTCCATAAAAGTATTTCTGATTTTTTTCAGTTTAATGTATATTTCAGTATAAGATCTTGTTTGGAAAAATTTACTTGTGTTAAAAAGAGAGCGGTTTGAAAAGCACCATTTTATGTCATCCTATTAACCTAACAAGAAAGTAGCTGAAGAAATCTGTAAGAAAAATTGCATTGATTTGATTGAATCTCATGGTACACAGGTAAATGTTTAAAATCTTGCTCTCTGAGGAAAATGAGTTCTGATTTGTACCATTTGCAGATTTCCATACCATCGTGGCTGACTTCCAGCTGCCAATACGTCAAGCAATTTTCAAAATTCCTAAAAATGTAGAAGCCTTATGAATTAGCTAGAACATACCATTGGTTGAATTCCTTCTGTTACAATGTCCTCTTGTATTTAAATAACAAACTAACAGTCTACAGATCTTGGAAAATATTACTCACTTTTGAGTTTTCATGAATTGTTTTTTATTTATTGGTAATGTGATTTGATCATAGGTACACATGTGTGATTTCTTAGCTAAAAAGTATCAAATTTAGAATGGAATGTTAATGAAACAATTGTAAATGAAAACAATGACCATCCTGGAGGTAGATAAGAATGGTGAAACAGGGCCTCCCCGGTGGAGCAGCAGTTGAGTGCTGGTTTGCGAAGCTGCCCCAGCCTCTGCAGCGCTGGTTCGATTCCTGGCTGCTCCCCGGCCACCAGAGGAGGGTCCCACGAGGCGCGCAGACCTCTCCTGCCGCCCACTGCTCCCTCAACAGTGTACTTCAGTCCTTCTGCCTGCTCTGCTCCCCGCTCTGGCTCTGGTGAATTCTCTCACCCTCCCGTGCTTCTGACTGTACCCAGTGCTTGTATAAATAAATAAATAAATCTTTAAAAAAAAAAAAAAAAAAAAAAGAAAAGAATGGTTAAACACACACACACACACACACACATATATATATATATATTTTGTGCACCAACAACATCAGCTTTTATATGTAAAGTGGTGTTATATTTTCAAACATGAGGAAAATATCTTGGAGTGAATTGCTCCTCTTGTTTCATCTCCCTAGGAAACTGTTCAATTACATCCCATTATTCTCTTTGACTTCAGTGGGTGTTTCATGCTCAGATTGGCTTTGTTTTTCACTACAATGTCCTCCTTCCACATGGCTTTCATATTACTCTACCCCCTGCTGTCCTTGAAACACGGAGACAGAAATTTCCACATTAAAAAAGAAAGGTTTTAAGGGATAATAAAAGGAAAAACAAAAAAGAAATAATTGTCCAAATATTATGCTACTGTCCGTTCAAAGTATGTAACCCCTTTCTTCTTCCTCCTTTTCTCTAAAGTATAGGAGGAGGAGTTTGGAGCACGTCTCACATAACATCTATATCCCCACTTCAGACAGTGTACATTATAACGCAATTGCATTTATCAAAATAGCTCCAGATAATGCTCTAATTCTTACCTTCTATACCCTATTCTTAACTTCTGGTATTAAACTCTCAGTGGTAGAAGAGATATCCCCATTCCCTTTCATTTATCATAATTTATTCCAAAGCATATAAAACACTTAACAATTATAAAATTGTTAGGGAACAATAATGACCACAGAGGTCTTATAAGTGGGATGCAGAACAATCCCAGGCCACTTGGGCTTTCCTATATCACTTCTATTTTAATTTAGGTTGTCTAAATAAAAGAAGAGAGAAGGGAAAGGAGATACGAATAGCAATTCGCCTTAATTTAAACCTACTTTTAAAGAACCAAGGGGTCAAAAATATCTGTGTCCAATTTACTAATTTGATTAATACAGTAAATTTCAAACATGTATAAATGTGGGAAACACACATATGTAATGTCAGGTAATTGATAAAGAAATGATATCCAGGGCCTCTCTGGTGGCGCAGCGGTTGCGCGCTGGGTTGCGAAGCTGCCCGCAGCCTCTGCAGCTCTGGTTCGATCCCCGGCCACCAGCGAGGGTCCCACATGACATGCAGACCTCTCCTGACGCCCACTGCTCCCCTCAGCAGCGTGTTTCATCAGTCTGCCTGTTCTGCTCTCCGCTCCGGCTCTGGTGAATTCTCTCACCCTCCCGCACTTCTGACTGTACCCAGTGCTTGTATAAATAAATAAATCTTTAAAAAAAAAAAACTTAAAAAAATAAAAAAAGATATCTAAATTATTAGAAATAAAACTTCAAATGATAAAACAGTGTATATATTTTCTGCTAATGAATCTTCCTTTATGGCATAGCTTTGTCTGTTTTTCTATACCCTGACAAGTAAAAAGTTGGATAAAGAATCAACATACTATCTGATCTCTTCCTCTCATTTCAACAGCCAGCCACTGTAACTGCTCATTTTTCCCTCCACTTTGATCCAACTTAGGTCCCACTGCTCTTTAAACCAGCAAATTAGTTACTTTCGTTTCTTTAAAGATTTATTTATTTATGCATGCAAGAGCTGGGGTGCAGGCCAGAGGTGTGGGGGGTGAGAGGATTCACCAGAGACAGAGTGGGGAACAGAACAGGCAGACTGCCTGAAATACACTGCTGAGGGGAGCAGTGGGTGAGGCAGGAGAGGTCAGCTGTGCCACGTGGGTTGATCCCTGGCCAACCGGGGATCAAACTCGTGCTGCAGCTGCGGACAGCTTCGTAGGTTGCGTCTTAACCCCTTGCACCACCAGGAAGGCCCAAATTAGTCATTTTCAACCCAATCAAAATCCAACCCAATAATTATTTGACTGATTCCCATACAAAACCCCCAAAAAACTAATGTGGCTTTCTTTATTCCTTTTTTTTTCACAACTTGGGGTTCTATGTTACATAAAAGGAGCCTACAGAATCTTACCTATATGTGAGAGGAACAGGGACAAAGAATATACAAACACTAACCTTTAGAGTATGTCTTTCAGATGGCCAAGACAATACTAACAGCTATTATCTAATTCAATCCTTAAAACAATCTGTGTAGCATTGTTTTCACCATTTTAAAAATAAGGAAATTGAAGCTTCAACTCAATTTTATTCAAAAACCAAACCATTACAATATACTTCATCCCACATTCTCATTTGACTGATTAAATTGAAATCCTACTTAATAGGTTGTGGAAAACAAAAAAACAAACAAACAAATAAAACATGCCTCTAAAAAAAAAAAGAAATTGAGTTTGTAACTTACTCTTTTTAAATAGTGTGTCATATTCTTCTATAAGGATCAAAGAAATTACTTAGACACATCTAATACTATAAAACTGACAATAGGAGAAGTATGGTTATTTTTAAAAAAACAAAGGTTGTGGAAAGTAGCAAGTGGTGTAAGATTGCTAACATTTTTCCAAACAAGAACAAATTTTAAAATGAGACAAAGCAATTTAATGCAAGAGATACAAAAAATTTTAGTATTTTATTAAAAACACTCAGATAAGAGGGGCCTCCCTGATGGCACAAGAGGTTAAGCCGCAGTACTATGAAGCTATTCGCAGCCACTGCAGCATGAGTTCGATGACCAGTCTGCCAGGGAGGTGACCCACAAAGCTCACCAGACGGCTCCTGCCTCCCCCACTACACCCTAAGAGTGTATTTCAGTAGATCTGCCTGCTCTGCTCCCCACTCTGTCTCTGGTGAATCCTCTCACCTCCACCCTCTGGGTGGCACCCCAGTTCTTGTATGCATAATAAATAAATCTTTAAAACAACCACTCAGATAAGATAGTGGCTTTATCATTTTAAGAAACTTGAGCAGTTAATGTAAACAGACTGGCAGATTTTCACTCTATCAAAAAATTAAGCTGGTGGTTTTACCAACATGTCTGTTTACACTGAGAATCCAAATGGAAAGTACATGATAATAAATGATTATTTCACTTTGCATAATCATTTAAAGATCCATCCATTTTGTCCCAAAAGGCATAATGTCATTCTTTTTAACAGCTGAGTAGTATTTCATTGAGTTTATATCCCACGATTTCTTTATGCAGTTGTCTATTTTTGGGCATGTAGACTGGTTCCATAACTTAGCTATTGTGAACAATGCAGCTGTGAACATAAACCCTTTGCTTTAGAGTTTTCAGATTCTTTTTTTTTTTTTTTTTATTTATAGAGGCATGTTTTATTTATTTATTTATTTGTTTGTTTTGTTTATTACATGCACTGGGTACAGTCAGAAGCGCGGAGGGTGAGAGAATTCACCAGAGCCAGAGCGGGGAGCAGAGCAGGCAGAAGGACCAAAGTACACTGCTGAGGGGAGCAGCGGGCGGCAGGAGAGGTCTGCGCGCCATTGGGGACCCTCCTCTGGTGGCCGGGAGCAGCTGGGGATCGAACCGGCGCCGCAGAGGTCGCCGGCAGCTTCGCAACCCAGCGCTCAACCGCTGCGCCACCGGGGAGGCCCGAGTTTTCAGATTCTTGAGTAAATACTTGGTGGTGGTATTGCTGGATCATAGGGCATTTATATTTTTATTTTTTAAAGTATCTCTATACCATTTTTCATAGAGGCTGCACCAAATCTCAACAGGAGTGAATGAGTGTTATTTTTTCTACAAATCCTCACCAAAGTATCTTGTTTCAATTCTTTTGGTTATAAGTCGTTCTCACAGGGGTGCAGTGATAATCTCATTGTGGTTTTGATTTGCATTCCCTTACAAAAAGTGATGTTGAGCACATTTTCTTTCACATGCCTGTGGTCTACCTGAATGTCTTCTTTGGAGAAGTGTGTTCAGGTCTTTTGTCCACCTGCCCACCCCTCTTTTTTTAAGTTGTATGTGTACTTTATGTATTCTGCAATTTAGACCTTGTCAATAGTGTGACAAGCAAGTATCCGCCCCCTGTCTCTAGGTTGCCATTTCATTTTGGAGACAGTTTCTTTTAAGTTATGAAAGCTTTATCATTTGATATAGCCCTACTTCTTCATTTTTGCCTTTGTTTCCCTTACAAATATGGGTTTATGTCTCCAAATGACTCCACAGTCAATTTCCAGTAGTGGATCACCTATATTTTACTTAAGTATTTATGGTTTCAGGTCATCTATCCATATATTTATTCCATTTTAAATAATTTCTAGGATATGGATATAAAAAAGATCTAATTTCATTTTTTTGTATGTGATTGTCCATGATTTCCAACACCATTTATTGGAGAGACTTTCCTTTCACCATTGTGTTGTCATGGCTCCTTCATCAAAGAATACTGTCCATATTTGTGTGGGATCATTTCTGAGCTCTGTATTCCTTCCCAATGTCTGTGATTCCATTTTTTTATTTTTTTTAAATAAATTTTATTTTTATATTCCCCATACAATTGCAACCCCCTTATTTTGATCCCAACCCCTCCCCTTCCCATCCCCACCCCCCATAAAGTGTCTCTGGTTCATAGTTTTTTGTTGATTTTGATTTTCACTTTCTTATAGTTATTCATTTTCCTGGTCCCTTATTTAAGTTTTCTAGATTCCTGCTATGAGTTGAGACCATCCGGTATTATTCTTTTTCTTTCTGGCTTATTTCGCTGAGCATGATCCCTTCCAGCATCATCCATGTTGCTGCAAATTGCATGTGTTTATCTTTTTTGATTGCTGAGTAATATTCCATGGTGTATATGTACCACATCTTCTTGATCCAGTCATCTATTTTTGGGCATTTGGGTTGTTTCCAAAGCTTAGCTATTGTAAACAGTGCTGCTATAAACATAGGGGTGCAGGTGCTCTTTGGAATTGATGTTTCTGTGTCCTTTGGGTAAATACCTAGGAGTGGACTTGCTGGATCATATGGAAGCTCTATGTTTAGTAGGTCCAGAAATCTCCACTCTGTGATTCCATTTTTGTTCCAATACCATATTATTTTGATTACTGTTGCTATGTAGTATAGTTTGAAATCAGGAAGTGTGATACCTCAATTTTTCTGTTTCTCTCAGGATAGCTTGGACTATCTGGGATCTTTTGTGGTTCCGTACAAATTTTATAATTGTTTTACTATTTCCTTGAAGGGAGTCATTGGAATTTTGATACCTTATTGAACCTGTAGATTGCTTTAGGTAGTATGACCATTTTAACAATGTTTATTCTTCCAATCCATCAGCACAAGGTATCTTATCAATTTTTTTTTGCCTTTTTTATATCTCACATAAATAAAAATATTGTTATTAAATTGTTGTTGTCACTGTGTAGATCCTTTACCTCCTTTGTTAAGTTTATTCCCAGGTATTTCAATTGTTTTATATGACTGTAAATATTATTTCTTAAAAAATCTCTTAGTCCTCTAATTCATTGCATATATGAACAGAAGAAATTTTTATGTATTGACTTGGTATCCTGCAACTTTACCATATTTATTTGTTATTCTAGCCACTTGTTGGTAGTGTCTTTTCAATTTTTCTATATATATTATCATGTCATCTGCCAGGTAACTTTGGTAGAATTATGAAGAAAATACGGAAGCATTGAGCCTTGACAGGAGAAATGCTCTACTATAGTAAAAAGCTCTGAGTACTATAACTAAGGCAGTTGGAAAGGAGACTAGATTAGGAAGTATATTATCAAGTCATTTTAGAACACAGGATTAATAAATTATGATGACTGTTCAGATGTACGTGGGGGAAGAAATGGAGAAGTCCATGAAAACTTTCAGCTTCTAACTTGAATTGTCATTAAGGATACTTGTTTGATTCACAGAGACTGATGAAAGAAGACCAGTTTGTATAGGGACATACTGCGTCGTCATTCAGACATGTTAAGTTTAAACTGGACCTAGAAGATCCAGGTGAAGATTGCTAGCAGGCAGTTGGATATATAGGTTCCTAAGTTAATAGAGAAATATAAACTTGCTATATGAATTTGAAGCCAAGGATTTTTTAGAACAGTAGTTAAAATTGTAAGAGAAGATGACACAGCTCACAGAAAGCATGTGAGGTAATAAAGGGACTGACAAGAACTTGCAGGACACTAAAGTTCAAATGAGAGGTTGAGTGAGGGAAGACAACAGTGATCTAGCATCTTCTATGTGGCAAGCACTTTGCAAGGTGCTTTAAATATATCATCAGAGAAGTAAAGTGAGTAGAAACCCTGGAAAATAGTTTCAAGAGGGTGGCAGTTGTCAACCAAGTCAAATGTCAAAGATAAATTAAGAAATAGATTTGCTAGTTAGATTATTACTATCCATTTTAGTAAAGTAGTGTGGGAAGAAGTGAGAATGCTATAAGCGAGGAGTAAGACACTGAAGACATCTTTTTAATTTCCAAGAATCTTGGCAATAATAAAGGAATACCTAGGAGTCCAACATAGAAATCCTCATACTATAAGAAATATGCAATATGGACACATAAATGTTTGCCTTGAATTGTTGTGCTGCTGGTCACATAAAGACTTCATTGTTATCCACTTGGGTCCCCTCTGAACTGTAACTTTTGACTTTAAAAATCTGGTTATTTTCAGGCCAATGTTACAAATCAACTAATTATCTTCAACTCAGTCTGTCTTTGTGGTCTTTATTTATCCGTATTTACTTTTACGTTTCAATTGTTTTCTAGTTCATGTGATTTGTCTATATCATTATATTTTGTGTATATCTTATACCTTTATATACAAAAGTGGAAATCCAGGTATTGGTTGCCCTTTAAGCAATCCAAAGAATACAGCATATCCTGTCCCCAACCTTGAGAGTTTTCACAATGATTTGTCCTACTAAATAACACCACTTGACCCAGTTTATGCTAATCTATGTTATAAAAAAGAGAAAAAATATATTGGTTAGAATGGGTGTTTTGTTAGTTGGATTTAGAAGGATGAGTTATGCTGAACCATCATTTAAATTTAAAGCATCCCATTTTTCCCCCCATCTTCATTTCTTTCTTTCTTTCCTCCCTTTACTTCCCCTTGTCACAAATACTGGCAATTTGATGACAAATTTTGTGCATTTCACAAACTGTATTTTTGCTCTCTGCTTTTAACTTCCCTTTCATACTGTGAGCGCATTACCAAAGAAGATGGAAAGCAAATGTTTTTGCACTCATTTTTCTTTATCATTATCAAAAACAGTAACCGTTGTGTGGAAAAGTAGTTGTTTTCCTCAAAATCCTAATTAACTGATTCTAGATGTACTAATCTCTCTAACACTTAGATTTCTACCTCCATCATGACCCAATAATGCTATTGTCTATGTATCTGCGAGTTTAAGGATAGGGCTTTGCAAAATAAATTAATGTGTGTTTTTCGCATTTGACAATGGTATTTGTACTTATTAAAGCTTTGCTTTCAACTTTTAATTAGTCTTTATAATAATGATTTTCTGATGCATACTCTATAATTGCTAGCATTGGAGAAATATAGAAATTTGGTAATTAGCATTCAGACAGCTAATGAAAATGTGAAAAACTGAAGTTGCAAATAGATGTAATGGTAATTACTGATTTTCTATAATCTAATTTATATTTGTTGGCTTTCTAGAAGTAAACAAATTTGCTACAGCAACCAGTTAAAATAAGAAAGCTAACTAAAATTTGGGGGCTAACAGAAGAAAAGTAGTTTGTGGATCAGTTGACATATTACATTGCCCTTCATAAAGAAAAAGTAACTTTCGTTAATTTTGCATTCCTAGTTATCACAATAGGTACCAATAAACAATAACGTCTTTCGAAAAATTTATTGTTAGCCTACTTTGTTTTCAACGGTATGTTGTTTATGCCATTTAGAATGAAGTGCGAGTTTCATAAAATATAAGTACTGTCAGGATGTAGCTATTACAAAAATATTGGAATCCACTTGGGTTAAAGCATAGTGTGCACAAATTTCTGTTTTGAAACCTTACATAATTCTTGCAGTGTTGGTGCAAATTCAAATCAGATCACACCATAGAAAAGTCATTTTATATTCTCAGTGCTGTTTTCAAATACCCACATTATTTCATGAGCTAACAAGTGAATGAAAGTAAAATAATATATAGATGTTTATAAAATGATTAAGTGTAGCAGGGTGATGTGACTGGTGAATGGCATTTCAAAATCCCATGTATAAATCTTTAAGACCACATGCCCAAAAATTCTTAGCCACATTACCATTTTTCATTTTAATAAGCCTATAAAATTCTTCAGCAACTCTCCCCTCACTATTCGCTTTAACCTTCTAGTGCCAGCAGTAGCTGGAGAGGTTTTGTTTACAAAAACACAGAACAGCCATCATTTCAAGGGGTGGAGAAGAAATATTTTCTTTTGTTCCGAGTAAGATTTCAAGTCTTTTGTGCTTGGCTCAAATCAGGAAGAAAATATACACTCACAAGCAAGCTTGTAACTGAAGGGTTAGCTTTTATACAAAGTCTGAATTCTACCTGAATCACAGAAACTTCAAACGGTCTACAGGCACAGGTTTTAGCTATCTGGATAAAGTTGCAAGGCTATTAAAAAATGCTATAGGCTTTAGATTTTGACAGAGTTCAAAATCTGATACTTTGATGTGAAAGTGTAATTTTCAAACGAGGAAAGGGGATGGCTAACAGAAAGTAAACAATTTTATTTCTCTTCACTGATTTTACTGAAATTTCTTGGCTAGATTTAAGAAAACTGTCTGTGACAAAGCAAAAACTTTGTTTTAAATTGCATGTAATTAGTTGACTACAAAAAATTAAAGGCAGCTAGAACAGTGTATGCTCCAAACAGTATCTTATTTTAACATAGTTGAACATCAGGTGTGTGGGGATGGCCAAGCAGTTTCTTTCCACATGAGCTGCCTCTTCAACGTTGGATGAGTGTTGACTGATTCAAGCTTAGAGAAAAGTCACTGAGTTATATGTTTTTTTCTATGTCTGGAGGACCAGAGGCAGGAAGTTTTGATGGGCTATGAACTTACAAAAAGAGTATCCATTGAGTTTTACTTCTTCCTAAGTTGTGTAGTAAAGTATAACTATTACATCATTATTCTCCAATTATGGCTGTTACTTCAGGATGAAGGACATAACTTTTACACCTCTATGTAACCCAAATAAATCACAGGTCCCTGTGTAGCTCAATCTATGAATGGAATTGTATTAAAAGAATGATAAATTTTAGAAGGTACAGGCTGGCCCAAAAGAGTTACACAGCACACTACACAGAAACTTAATATATACATATTTTTCCATCCTCAAAGTTCGTTGACATAACAATTGCTAAAATTTCACCTACTCTCTCTCTCATCTACTAAGTTCTTTCACCGTTGTAATGTCACTCTTTTCATCCCCTCCTCCATTGCCTGTGACACATGGCCTAGTCCTCTGTACAGAAGTAGGTTTCTTGGGTCTCCCTGGTGGTGCAGCGGGTTGAGCACAGCACTGTGAAGCTGTCTGCAGCCTCTGCAGCACTGGTTCGATTCCCGGCCGGCCAGGGAGATACCCACATGGTGCGGCAGACCTCTCCTGTCTTGCCCACTGCTCCCCTCAGCAGTGCTTTCGGTCGGTCTGCCTGTTTTGCTCCCTGCTCTGTCTCTGGTGAATCCTCTCACCCTCCCACACCTCTGGCCTGTACCCCAGCTCTTGTATAAATAAATAAATCTTTAAAAAAAAGAAGAAAGAAGTAGGTTCCTTCCCATCCACAGGACACTGTAAAAGGGCTAGCAATCTGATAGCACATTCTGTGCTCTTGACAAGTGAGGTTCTTCCCTCATCTCCTGACTGCTCAAGAAATAGTCACGTGACATCTCATCACATTCGAAGCTTCCAATAGTACCTACATCTCCTAATGTCATTGTCCAACTATTTACTGGTTGGACAATGCACACATATTACTAGTTTCTTATACAGGAACTTCTTCCACCTCCTCATTTTTCCTGCACCATAGTAGCAAAAAGGAAAAAAAAAAAGCAACAGTGCACCTTTTTCTCTATGAGAAATGTTAAAACAGACTCACTTCTTAAGGTACCTAAAATATAATCCATGAGGTCAACACTGCCAGAATGTAAAAAGACTAAATAGGCCTACAGAAATATTGTTCTACATATCAAACTGACAGTGATGTCATGTACATTAGATGTGTAGCAGCCTCTGTCTGAAAATCATGTTCCTCCTTTCTGATATCCCTAGGTTAAGAGAACATTCACAAATAAATGTAGAATTCACACACACACACCATTCCTATGAATAAGAAGAAAATACTGTTAGTTCAATTTTTGATCTTTCACATTGATAGAAAGGTTTACTGGCATAAAGAAACCAAAAATTATTCTTATAAAAATGAAGGCAGTAGGATATATTTTTTTTTTCACATTTACCTTTAATCACTTTTGGCACAGTTCAATGAAACAATGTTTGTATTCTTAGAACACACTGCAAGTGAGAGTAGAAGGCAAATCAGAAACAGTTTTGGTGTACATTGAGAAAAAAAAATCACATATACTTATTGCCCACTCAACCCATGATGTTGTTTGTTTTTACTGACTTCCTGTTGTGTTTCTCATGTTGAGTTTTCCAGCCAGGCCTTGTCCATACCCCCAAACCAACAGTTTATATTCTGACACACTCCTATGAGAAACCTTACTTTCTACACTTTCTTGAGAAGATTGAGGGGCATGTACTTTTCTGTCTTTTCTCCTCTCCACAGCAAAATATCTGTCATATTCTCCCAACTATTATGCATCAAGAAAGACCTTTATTCATCACTGCATCTTTGCTCTTTATTTTTAAAGATTTATTTATGCATACAAGAACTGGGGTGTGTAGGCCAGAGGTGTGGGGAGTGAGAGGATTCACCAGAGACAGAGTGGGGAACAGGCAGATACACCCAAGTACACTGCTAAAGGGAGCAACGGACGAGTCAGGAGAGGTCTACTGTGTCCTATGGGTTAGCTCCCTGGCCGGGGATTGAACTCGTGCCACAGTGGCTGCAAGTAGCCCCATAGGTTGGGTCTTAACCCCTTGTGCCACCAGGGAGGTCCCTATATCTTTGCTCTTGATCCCCTAAATTTGTTCCATTTTCCTCAAAACATTGCTCCATCCCTTATATCAGGAGTCGTTTATCTAAAATTTGAAATTAGCCCACAGACTTGTTCTTCGTTTGTTTGTTTTTATGTATACAGATTTACTCTAATGTTTTTAGACGGGACATACATTCTTGCCTTTGTCAACACCCCCACACTTTTTTATTTTATTAAGTTAAATTCACTGGCTTGGTATTTAGTTACATGCCCAGGTCCTGAAGAAGTCTGAGTTTCTGAACCTTGCTATACATCTTCAGGCCTTTTCACTGGCTCCTTGCTTCTATTTATATTCTCAGATTCCTCATATCTTCAAAATACAAGGTACCTCTTCTCTGGACCTTGCCATCCCCTGGAGCGACTACCTCATTCTAATACTTTATACTACTCTATGTCCTCACTTTCTGGCATCCTATTCTACCTCCTATTTTCCCAAATTCTGTGCAAAGAAAATGCATGGGCCTATACATACACATATGTATAAACACAGACAAGCACAAGCACCAAGAATTGATTTCTAAAATAGAAATATTACATAGACCTGACTCATTTGCATACCAACTTATAACAATTTAGCCTCTGAAATTCAGGAGCTATATTTTCTATTGGTTATTCAAATATTAATTTTTTTCTGCCCACTGTACAGGGTTGTTTTAACAAAATAAAGGAATAATGCTAGATCCTATTATTTAATATGCTATGTGTCAGGCTCTGTTTTGTAGTTTTCATATTTTTCCATTTACATCTCACAAATGAAGACTATGCCCTCATCATCAAACATTTTGTAGAAATCTTTGAGATAGAAACTTAATTGAGTTTAAGTAGCTGACCCAAGTTTACATAGTGAGAAAGTGGTCAGGCAGCAAAAAGTATATAACTCACAAAGAAATATTTGGGTATTTCTTTTAAACCTTGGGTATGATTATTTGTTGATTTTTGTAGATATATTAGTCTAGTGTAAAGAAAATATTAACAAAGCTACTAACACCTTTCATCCCCTAACATCATTTAATTCTATCTAGATATCAACCGTTAAAGAAGGTACCCACAATTCTAGAACCATGTAGAATTTATTTCCTAGTCATATGTCCATTTCTTCCCTCTATCACACTGGCTTCATCATTTCTAAGGTGGACAGCATGAAAGAGGGCATTTGTCTTATCCCTGAATACAGTCTCTTGCAGGTCCAATGGTAACTTACCAACTCAGAGTGGTGCTCTTAAAATTTAGCCACGGAGACATAATTTCAATTCCTCTTTGTTTCTCTTTCACTAGATTTTACAAATCACAACTGATAGGAAAATTGAAGCTATCTGACAACTCTGAGTCACCTTAATTATCAACACCAGCCAGGACAGGAAACTTACCAGTGAAACTACTGTGTTCATTTAAAGATGCACCAACTAAAAAAGTCAACTTTACTTTATCTTCTAACTCTTTAAATATCTGTACTGACTATCACAGAAGCACAGAAGACTTACAAGAAGAATTGAAACAAATCACCAAATATGTAAGTTCTTCAGGGATTGTCACTGGATGAAAGATCAAGATTGGCAAGAAAGATATAAAGCACCAAAAATGTGGCTTGATATCAAGAATGCTGGGAAGACCTTATGTTCCTCTCCCTAAATCTTCTTCCATATTGTTGCCTGGGTAAGAAATTCCTAAAAGCCAGGATAAGATTTTCATTCTACACTTAGAGCCGAGGCTGAAAATGTAAAATATCCCAAGAGAAGCAACATATAAAGTTACTTTATACTTTATACACACTGATGTAAAAATGACTGATATCAGATCTTTCCCTGAAAGCAGACTTTTATCCCTTTTTCTAAAAAGGATGGAAAGTTTCAAGAACTGCTTTCATTCCAGGCTTGTTATTTTCCAGTCATGTCAAAAAATGATCGAAATCTTCACTGGCATCCCTAGACTAGCCAAACTTAGTGATTGGTTACTGTAACTGGAAGTTTCTGAAAGCTCCAAATATGAAGCAAAAAGTAAATCTATATCAAGATCTTTCTTGTCACTTTTACCTCATATATACTGCTCAATTCTTGGACTTAACACTGATCTTTTGTGGTACAAAGCGTAGTTCTGGGTTTCTGACTCTGTGGTACATAGGATTTTTTCCTAGGTTCTAAGTTTATTGTCACACTGCTTTTAAATATCTGTGTGTGACCACCTGGTTGCCTAGTTTCACCCCCAGAGAAGTAATCTCATCCTTTGACTTATTTCAAGTTCTTTATTCCAAGTAAACCATGTGCCTAAGGAGGTCATTGTCACTGCAGTGCTGATATCTGAGTCTCTTTATCTATTCTACCTAAAGTTTATAACAAAAGCTTGATTCTTCCACTCTGTATGAAATATTAATTGACCCACCATAGAGCAGAGGGACATACACAAATCTGAATATTTATTTCCTTACTGTAGCTTTAAAAAAAAGATTAATATTAATAGAAAGATCAAGAAAATAGTATCTGACAAACATTAAGTATGTGGGTCTGGAGTCAATCTGCTTTCAAATTCTAACTTCTCCCTTAACTAGTTATATGACACGATGCAAGAAATGATGGGGGTAGTTATGAGAAGTGAGGAGGTGGACACAAGTTTTACATAGTTATAATATTGTGGGCAAAGCATTGTGTGTGGGTCTGCTAGACTTAAGCAGCCTGTTTGTCCACCATTCTGTTGTTACCTGCAACTCTGCATTCCTGTTCAAGGTCAGAACTGCCTGGCCAATCAGTCACAGCCAAACCTTACAACGTGCCTTTCAAAATCAACCAAGAGAAGAAAGTTTGATCACTCGTGAGATATGACTAGGAACACCCACAGGGCCGATGACCGATGTATGACAAGGGATCACAGAAGATGATCAGTGGAAAACCATGCTGATAAGATTGGAACCACAGCCGGCGTCTGAGGTATGGTTTCGATTACACTTGATAGTCAAGCAGATAAGAATTATCTGGTCAGCAGACTCATGTCCCCCCGAAGCCCATCTTTTTCCTCTTTGTTCTCCTATCCCAAGTAACTGATGCTGTATGATTATTCTATCAATAAAAAAGACCAGGATCTTACTTGTTCAGCAGAATCCTGCATTGAGCACTCTGTCCCACGTCTCCCGTTTATCAGTGTTGTGTTTTCAGTGCAACACTGTAATATAGTTAAATGACCTTAGGGGACAGAAAGTCCAATTAGCTGTTAATTTCTTTCTATACAGGACTAATATAACTATAAAAATCAACAAATACTCATACCAGGGACTTAAATACCCAAAACTACTCATTTTTAACTTGGTGATAGCAATACAATCCACCTCAAAATGCTGTTGTGTAGATCTGTTATATGATCCAGCAATTCCACTCCTAGGTATCTACCCCAAGAATGAAAAATCACCAATTCAAAGGGATATATTCACTCTTATGTTCATTGCAGCACAATTTACAATAGCTAAATTATGAAAACAACCTAAATATACAACAGAACAGTGGATTAAGAAAATGTGGTCATTCATCCCTGCTCATGGATCGGAAAAATTAACATTATCAAAATGGCCATCCTACCAAAAGCAATTTACAGATTCAATGCTATTCCAATTAAAATTTCAATGTCATTCTTCAAAGAAATATAAATATATTGATGAAATTCATATGGAGCCACCAAAAACCCCAAATAGCCAAAACCCTCCTGAAAGAAAAAGAAGGGAATGGAGGCATCACTCTCCCAGATTTCAAACTATACTACAAAGCCATAATAATCAAAACTGCATGGTATTGGAACCAGAACAGACACATAGACCAATGGAACCAAATAGAAAACCCAGAAATAAACCCACAGATCTATGGTCAACTAATCTTTGACAAAGGAGCAAAGAATATGCACTGGAGAAAAGAAAGTTTGTTCAATAAATGGCACTGGGAAAACTGGGTCACTACATGCAAAAGAATGAAGCTTGACTACTACCTCACACCATGCACAAAAACCAACTCAAAATGGATTAAAGAACTAGACATAAGACCTGAAATCATAAAATATATAGAAGGAAATACAGGTGAAACACTACATGACATGCACCTCAAAGACATCTTTACAGACACATCACCCAAAGCAGTGATAGTGAAGGCAAAGATCAACAGCTGGGACTACATCAAATTAAAGAGCTTCTGCACAGCAAAAGAGACAATAACAAAAACAAAAAGAAACCCCACTGACTGGGAGAAAATTTTTGCACCCAACACTAATGATAAAGGACTGATGACAAAAATCTACAAAGAGCTGATGAGACTCAACAAAAACAAAGAAAATAATCCAGTCAAAAAATGGGCAGAAGAGCTAAAGAGAAACTTCTCCAAAGAGGAAATACAAATGGCCACCAGGCATATGAAAAAATGTTCAACATCACTTGCAATCAGGGAAATGCAAATCAAAACTACAATGAGATACCATCCACACCAGTGAGAATGGCACATATTTAAAAAACTAGCAACAACAAATGTTGGCAAGGATGTGGAGAGAAAGAAACTCTCCTGCACTGCTGGTGGGAGTGCAAACTGGTCCAACCACTATGGAAAGCTGTGTGGAGATTCCTCAACCTACTAAAGATGGAGCTTCCATATGATCCAGCAATTCCACTCCTAGGTATTTACCCAAAGGACACAGAAACATCAATTCCAAAGAGCACCCGCACCCCTATGTTTATAGCAGCACTATTTACAATAGATAAGCTTTGGAAACAACCCAAATGCCCCAAAATAGATGACTGGATCAAGAAGATGTGGTACATATAAACCATGGAATATTACTCAGCATTCACAAAAGATAAACACATGCAATTTGCAGCAACATGGATGGAGCTGGAAGGGATCATGCTCAGCAAAATAAGCCAGAAAGAAAAAGAAAAATACTGGATGGTCTCACTCATAACAGGAATCTAGAAAACCTAAATATGGACCAGGAAAAAGAATAACTATAAGAAAGAAAAAAAATCAAAATCAACAAACAACTATGAACCAGAGACACACTCTGTGGGGGGGGCGGGGAAAGGAGGGATTGGGGTCAAAATTGGGGTTGCAATTGTATGGGGAATATAAAAATAAAAAAGAAAAGAAAAGAAAAAAGAAAAAGAAAAAAAAGTAAATGTGGTCATTATACACAATGGAGTACTAGTCAGCTATAAAAGAAAAGCTGACTATTTGTCTTTTGCAATAACATGGAAGGGACTGGAGGGGATTATGCTAAGTGAAAAAAGTCAGAAAGAGAAAGACAAATACTGGATGATTTCACTCATGTGCAATATACAGAAATAAAACAAAAGAACTGATAAAACGGAACCAAAACAAACTCTAAAGGTAAAGCTGCAGAACTGAGGCTACAAGAATGGGAGGGAGAGTAGGGTTAGGTAGAAAGTGGGGAGAGGGCCCAATGGTCTAGAGTAAAGGACTATGGGTGCTTTGATGGTGGGTGTGGCATGTTAATATACATATGGAGCTGTGTGAACGTATTCCACTAAATCACATACAGTATTGTAAACCAATGTTACCACAATAAAGAAAAAAAAATGTGTTGTGAACATTAAATGATATATTCAGGTGAAACATATGAGAAGCTATCTAAATGTTCAATAGATATATTATTAAGAAGTGAGATCAGGACCTCCCTAGTGGCTCAAGGGGTTAAGCACAGCACTGTGATGCTATCGGCAGCCTCTGCAGCACAAGTTCAATCCCCGGGCAGGGAGCTGTCCACATGGCATGACAGGCCTCTCTCCAGTCTCGCCTGCTGCTCCCCTCAGCAGTGTATTTCCATAGATCTGCCTGTTCTGCTCCCCTTTCTGTCTCTGGTGAATCCTCTCATCCCCCTGCACTTCTGGCCTGTGCCCCAGTTCTTGTATGCATAGATAAATCTTTAAAAAAAAGAGTGAGATCATGACATAAACTCCTTGGCTTTCACTGATAATAAATCTCAATTACAAGGGATTCTCAAGATGATCTGAGGTTGTATTTGACTTGTTCAGCACACCAATATGTTTAAATTGCAGTTAAGGGTATCAGATACTGAGGATACTATTGAGGCCATTACCTCAATGGTTGATTGAGCAATATCGTTTACATTTCTTTTTGTTTTACAATTTGTTGAATTGTGTTTGCCCAATTGTTAGTTGATTCATTTCCTTTTCATACCCACTTTCCTTCACTTCCACAGCAAACTTTGTGATTTTATTTGGCCAATATACAGTTTTACTATTAAGAGAGAGAAATGTGTGTCTGTTATTGTACCACTTTCCCAGGAAAAAAAGTATTTAGCTTTGATTTTTTAAGAATGCTTGAAGGTAAGGTCACATAGTTTGGAATATTTGATATGCAAGTAAATTCAATAAGATGTATATTTTGCTTTCAGGGAACAGAAAATTCAGGTTTCAAACACCTCCATGAACCTATATCTTAACTGTTGAAGTAACCTTAAACTAGCAATACTGGCAGGAATGCAGTACTCATTTTCTCATGCTATTTAACTTGAGAAAAACAAACACAAATCAGCAAGCTTTCTGGATCAACATCATTATCTTTTATCTGGGCAACCTGACACACAGGTATCTCATGAAACATATTATCTTCCTAGGGTGAGTGAGTGCAGCACCCAATAAAGATTATGAGGACAATCTAACGAAAGCACAAATGGTGTGGAGGAATAATCGTGTGGCCTAGTACTATAGTCATGAAAGGAAAGGCAAAAATAAAACAATGAACAGCATTAACTCAGAAGGGTACATATTCAGAGTGGGCCATTGACTGATTGGGAATATTTAATCCTTGCCCTACACCTGGATACAGCCTCTAAGAACCAAGAAAGCAGGCCTCCCCGCTGGCACAGCAGTTGAGGGCTGGGCTGCAAAGTTGCCCGCAGCCTCTGCAGCGCCGGTTTGATCCCAGGCCAACGGCGAGGGTCCCACATGGCACGCAGACCTCTCCTGCCGCCCGCTGCTCCCCTCAGCAGTGTACTTCGTCAGTCTGCCTGTTCTGTTCCCCACTCTGGCTCTGGTGAATTCTCTCACTCTCCCTCACTTCTGACTGTACCCAGTGCTTGTATAAATAAATAAATAAATCTTAAAAAAAAAAAAAAAGAAAGCACACTTTGGATGAATACTATAATGGGAGTTATAAACTTCCAACAGTGAACACAAATGGAAAACACAGATATACACAATTAGATATGGGGTATTTCAAATGGAGCTAAAAGGTCAGACTCCTATAAGGTATAACTTTAGCAACTATCAGTGATAAGACTTTATTCTTTTTCACTTCATGACAAAATTGCACTTTGTTATCTGTGTTAATGATTTAACATTGCAAATTGTAGAGAAGGGATATATTTTGGGGCCCATTCAAAACACATCATTTTAGGTAGAGATTAATTTATTTCTTATCTTATTTGTTAGTCTCATTTCTTCATATTCTGAGGCTTGCACTGGTGATGTCATTACCCTATCCACTCAGTTAAAATAGTACTACCCAGCCCCTGAAACCCATTCCTCATAATCTTGTTTAATATAAGGGCTTGACACAGTAGAGTAAAGTTTGGACAAGAGATCTGAAAAAGGTATTAACATTTGCCGCTACTTTCAGATTATAATAGCTATCAGGGGATTGTAAAATGGGCAATCGATCTTTTTAAAAAATTGAAACAACATCGCACTACAGCATTTTATGTTTCATGTGTTCATTGTTGAAACTCAGTTAACATGTGTATAAATTACTTTAAGGTCACCATTAAGGGCACGTGGAGAAATCAGCAGGGGAGGGAACACAGACTTTGAAATGTTCTTACCAGCAACACATATTGCAGGAAGAAAGCATGTCAGCAGTATCATCTTTTAACATGAAGGACAATGAGATACCTAACAGCTGTTGCCCATTTTTTAATCCATTCCAACTTCTATAAAATGTACTTGAGAAAAATTTGGAAAATAAACCTTCCCCAAACCCTGCTATAATGAGGCAAATACCATTAAAAACAAATTGGAAGCTTGGGGTTTGCATCCTCCTCTTGGAGACAGTAAAAGACCCTGGAATTACAAACATTGGTATCAATGAACTTTTGATCTCAAAATATTATGGAGAAGCTCAACAACCACTTTCAAATTTTATTTCCCTTGCTATAACTAAACAAAAGAAATATAATTTGCAGACTATCAAAAGACTTTAATACAAATAGTAGAGCTAGTAGTCATCAAATTTTAAATATGAAGATTTTTATACCAGAAGCCATAAAAAAAAGAGGTGAAATCAATATGATTTCATAAAATGTGGTTAAAGAAACACATAACATGCAATTTACCTTCTTAATAAATGTTTAAGTTACATGCTTATTATATCACAATGTCATACCACAGCTCCCTAGAACTTTTTCATCATCCCGCATGCCTGAAACTCCTATCTATACTGGTTGAACTCTTTCTGCTCCAGGCCCTGGAAACCAGTATCCTACTTTCTGTTTCTATGACTGACTACTTTAGCTACCTCATATAAGTGGAATTATACAGTACTTGTCTTTGTGTGCCTGGATTACATCAACTAGCATAATGTCCTCAGGGTTCATTCATGTTATAGAATATGAAAGGGTTTCCGTCTTTTAATTTGGAATTTTTTTTTACTATCCTGAAACTCAGTCTGTCTGAAGTATTTAGATTCTGCAATAAATTTATCCCTAGACTGATAACTTTGCATTCAATACCCTCAAGAACTAAGCATGTTTTTCTTCACATTATTAAATTTTATCTTTTCTTATTCAAAGTTAAAATAGCATCACCTTTCACTAAAGAGGTTAAGATAAATTGATACTTTGGTGGACTCTTCAAAATAGACAAGAGTGCGGGCCTCCCCTGGTGGCGGAGCGGTTGAGCGCTGGGTTGCGAAGCTGCCCGCAGCCTCTGCAGCGCCGGTTCGATCCCCGGCAGCTGGAGAGGGTCCCACATGGCCTGCGGCCCTCTCCTGCCACTCACTGCTCCCCTCAGCAGTGTATTTCGTCAGTCTGCCTATTCTCCTCCCCGCTCTGGCTCTGGTGAATTCTCTCACCCTCCCGCGCTTCTGACTGTACCCAGTGCTGGTATAAATAAAATAAATAAATTTAAAAAAAAATAGACAAGAGTGCATACTTGTATGGATTTTATGAATGCAATAATTCAATCAGAGATTAGACAGTTTAATATAATTGGTTTGTTTTTCATTTGATGATGAAAATGCATGTGACTGTCTGGATTTGGGGTGGGGTGGGAATCACAAAAATAGCAGGAAAAAAATACAGGGTAGATTAAGAAATGCATTAAAGAAAAAAGAGACAAAAAAAGTAGAATAGGTATGCTTTAGCTAACATTTCAGACATCACCAATTGTCTATTATGTCTATCAATGCCAAACAATAAGGTGAGGGATTCTGAGAGAAGGAAGCAGTTTTCTGATCACCATACTGTAATATTATGATTCTTTATAATATATAAAGAATCATCACTTTATAATGTCTTATAGTTGTAACATAACTCTTTCCCAAATAATTACCACTATGTAGACTTAACCCACAGTCTAGTTAATTAAACACTTATTGAAAATCTTCAGTATACAGAATACAATATCAGACACTATGTAGAGGATAAAAATGATTGAAGAGACAATTTCTACTGTTAATAGTTTATGGTCTAGATATACAACATATTTTTATTCTGTAGCTTGAGGATAATTAATAAATGCATTAATGGTTATGAAATTATACTGAAATACCTGACTTTCAGCAGATGATGTGTTCCTGAAAATGAACACATAAATTAAATTTTCTCAAATTAAATTACTTTTTTAAAAAAACAGCTTTAATTGAAACAATATTATTTTGAAAAGTTTGATAAATCAGAGTTATTCCCTGGTTTGTTTTGTTCATTAATCCATATTTTCACAAAATGGTCTTGCTTCGAGGAGTAAAAGTACACACTGAACATGGTCCCTCAGTGCTGAATGAACAAAACGGAATTTGTCAAATTAGAATGGAATTACTTCACAAAGATTTTGAAAATGTAGGATTTTTTGTTTTGGGTCATAAACAAGGTCGTGAGGGTAGAATGGCTTTTAAAAGACAATGTTGGACAACAATATTAGAAATAAGAGGATCAGACAATGTGGGTCCTATACAGAACTTGATCTACAGAGATTTGCCAACCTTGCAATTGTGTTGGGGAGAAAGAGGAAAAAAATGACCCCTCTAGTGTGAGTGTGGTTAATCTACTTGGTCTTTAAGAATACAGGAAGGAGCCTAAATAGGTGGTGAGTCTTCCCTAACTCGAGGCCTGGAATATATAAGGAAAATAGTAATGTGCAGGACTTATAACTTACCTCATTTAAAACTACTAGTGCTAAGAGATAAACACTTCATATTTCAATATTTATGGGAGTTTCATCATTTAAAAAACTCCAACAAAGTATCTTTGATACAGGACAACAAGGGGCACTAAAACTGGCCAAGGACAATGTCCAAATAGTTTACTGGTCACTGAGTTCTTCATCTGCGTGCACAATTGCGAGACTATTCAGGTTCAGAGAACAACAATAATGGGATTTATTTAAGATACCAAGGAAAACACAGAGTTCTTGAGGCGACAAATGGCCATTTACCTCACCTGGAGCAGTATCTAGTGTTCTAAAGTCCTGAACACAAACACTCCCAAGATGGCATCTTCCCACCACTGAGGACCTGGAGCACATGGCTGCCAGACCATAGGCCGGGATCCAACTCATGAAGACAGCAGAAGATACAACAGGAGATGCTCACTGGAGCTGCCGAGATTCCCCAGTACAGCACCAGACAATAGACATTCAAAACAGCAGCCGCAGCAGCCAAAGGACAAACGGCCACACTCACAGCTCAATGAGATGCCTGTCTCCGGCTCCAGGTCTGTGCCTTTCCTCCCAGGCTGTAACAGCAGCAAAACTGGGAACAATTTTAGTCTCACAGCTACTTGCAAAGACTCCAAACTTTTCTTCTCTGAGGCTGGCTGTTGGAAAGCTTTCCATGTCCTTCAGAAATCTGCAACAGCCTTCTGGAAGATTGGCATGGTGGGGGCAGATATCGCTGACCCCGGAATCACTGAAGATTTGAAAGTGCTGAAATCCTGAAAGTTGAAAATCCTGGGGGCTGTTTCTGAAGTACCTTATATTTCTTATCAGAGTCTCCATCCCCACCAATACTTTGTTAGTATTTCTCCTGGGGCTAACTATCCTCACCAGGAACACCCCCTCCCCAGGGGGCACCACCTGTAACAGTCTTTGGCTTCAGCCACTTATACCTTGACCCTAATGAGATGACAACAGATGTCAAAGTAAAACAAGAAATCCAAAGGATGCAGCACCCAGATAGAGGAATATCACTCAGAGCCATTAGAACACAAGCCCAACAAAAGAAAACCACTAGATAATCTGCCAACTACACAATTGATTAGGTGCTTTTAAGGAAATAACAGGGTCTGTTGAGACCCTAACTGGGAAATTAGAAAATCAGAAGAATAAATATCTAAAGCTCAAAGCAAAAATGTGAAGAGAAATAAATCATGGGTAAAAATATAAGAGCCTTGGTCTACTGAAAAAAAAAGAAGGAAATGGAGGCATCACACTCCCAGACTTCAAACTATACTACAAAGCCATAATCATCAAAACTGCATGGTATTGGAACAAGAACAGACATACAGACCAATGGAATCGAATAGAAAATCCAGAAATAAACCCACAGATTTATGGTCAACTAATCTTTGACAAAGGAGCAAAGACTATGCATTGGAGCAAAGAAAGTTTGTTCAATAAATGGTGCTGGGAAAACTGGGTCGCTACATGCAAAAGAATGAAGCTTGACCACTACCTCACACCATATACAAAAATCAACTCAAAATGGATTAAAGAACTAGACATAAGACCTGAAACCATAAAATACATAGAAGGAAATATAGGCGAAACACTACGGGATTTGCACATCAAAGACATCTTTACAGACACATCACCCAAAGCAGTGATAGTGAAGACAAAGATAAACAGCTGGGACTACATCAAATTAAAGAGCTTCTGCACAGCAAAAGAGACAATAACAAAAACAAAGAGAAACCCCACCAACTGGGAGAACATTTTTGCACCCAACACTAATGATAAAGGACTGATCACAAAAATCTGCAAAGAGCTGATGAGACTCAGCAACAACAAAGAAAATAATCCAGTCAAAAAATGGGCAGAAGAGCTAAAAAGAAACTTCTCTGAAGAGGAAATGCAAATGGCCAACAGACATATGAAAAAATGTTCAACATCACTTGTAATCAGGGAAATGCAAATCAAAACTACCATGAGATACCATCTCACACCAGTGAGAATGGCACATATTAAAAAAACTAGCAACAACAAATGTTGGCGAGGATGTGGAGAAAAAGGAACTCTTGTGCACTGTTGGTGGGAGTGCAAACTGGTCCAACCACTATGGAGAGCTGTGTGGAGATTTCTGGACCTACTAAACATAGAGCTTCCATATGATCCAGCAATTCCACTCCTAGGTATTTACCCAAAGGACACAGAAACATCAATTCCAAGAGCACCTGCACTCCTATGTTTATAGCAGCACTGTTTACAATAGCTAAGCTTTGGAAACAACCCAAATGCCCAAAAATAGATGACTGGATCAAGAAGATGTGGTACATATATACCATGGAATATTACTCAGCATTCAAAAAAGATAAACACATGCAATTTGCAGCAACATGGATGGCGCTGGAAGGGATCATGCTCAGCGAAATAAGCCAAAAAGAAAAAGAAAAATACCGGATGGTCTCACTCATAGCAGGAATCTAGAAAACTTAAATAAGGGACCAGGAAAATGAATATAAGAAAGTGAAAATCAAAATCAACAAAAAACTATGAACCAGAGACACTTGTTGGGGGGTGGGGGGGCGGGAGGGGAAGGATTGGGGTCAGAATGGGGCGTTTGCAATTGTATGGGGGAATATAAAATAAAATTTAATATTAAAAAAAAAAAAAAAATATAAGAGCCTTGGAAGATAGATCCAGGTGATTTAATATGCAAATACTAACAATTCCAGAAGGATATCAGGAACAGATGGAGGAGCTGCAACAATCAAGCAAATAATAGAGGAAAAATTCCCTGAGCTGGAGAAAATATCTTAGCTAAGACTAAAAGGATTTATCAAATTGTGATCAGAATTGGTAAGAAAAGACACACCTGTACAATTACTAAATTTTGAGGATAAGGAGAAAATCTAACCAGTTTGCATCCATTGAAGAAATAATTTATTAAGCACTGTCAGTTTCACACTTTAGGGAACACTGTTCTTCCTTGAGCTGATATGCGCAAATCTATTTGCCCACTTTTTCTCTTTCACATGTCAGGGGAAATCCCCAATGCTGGATATATGTAACTCCATCAACTTCCTGCTTATACCCATATAATTAAATGAGGTTGGAGAAAAGCATAAGACCCTCGTGACAGTTTTCACTTTAAATTCATGATCATTAACCTTGAATGGGCCTCTACTGCTCCCCACAATTTCTACTGTATTTTCCTAGTCAGTTTAGTTTACATATCTCCCAGATGAGTATTTTGATGCAGCAACAAAGTGTATGTCTTTCTCTGTCTCACCAGATAAGCACTCCTATTTCCCTTCTTTTCCCTCTGGGCTTAATAAACCCTGTTTTCTTTTACATTCCAAGGGCAAAGAGCTTCACTACAAAGATACCATCAGAATTGCTGACCACCAGACAATGGCGGATACAAGCTGGTGTCAACCAGAATGCAAGGATGGACATGCTGACCCTTCCCCTGCTCCCTTCTATTCCTTGTAACTCTGGATAAATACCCCTGCTCCCTGCCAAAGAGCAGGACAGTGGTCTTTCAGGCAATACTCTGCTGTCCTCCTCAATTTATTGGCAAACTAAACTACTTCCTTCTCCTCAAATTGTTTCCTTTTGTTGACCAAAGAATTGAGATTGGCTAGCATGCCAGTATCAATTTCACACTTTCAATTTTCTCAAATTTCTATCTTACTCCTTTCTTTCACTCTCAGCTTATCACCTACTGCCTCATTAATGAAGAAATCAATCAGAAGATAAATCTCACAGACTCCTGATATTGTTATGTGAGAAATTACCTTGGTACAGTGGTGTCTACCAAGTACTCTACCATGAATGTTCTCTGAGATTACAGAACAGAAAAGATCACAGAAAAAAAGAATTTCATTTATAACACAACCTGTTAAATCAATTAGACACTGGACAAGAAACAACAGGAAAAGTGATAGGCCACATCTACACACTTTGGATGAATGACACTGTCTGAATCCTCAGTTATATAACAGTCATATGACCTGCCTCTCTGTTGCATCCAGTTTCCCCCACTGATGGGGAAAATTATGAGGTTATGAATTCCAGAGATAAAGTTTGAGAGAGGGGGAAGGAGGTAGAAACAGAAGGCATCTTTGTGACTTGCTTTGTAGTAATGATACAGAATTGTGCTTGGCCAACAGTTGTAACTCACCAGTTACCTTAAAACACAACTATGGCTTTATCTTTGTTTCATGAGCAGAATACATCTCGGGCGAGAGAGGAATTGTATACTAATGGCTGCGAATGAATGGACAATTTACAGGTAACATAGCTGCTAATACAAATGGAACATGATAGCACCTTATGGTGTGTTTTTCCATTCCTTTCTACTTACTAAACTTAATTCCTATATTTAATACATTTTAGGAACTGTATCTACATCTCACAAGCTACATGCTAATGTATAACCTTACCAATATTCTACAGGCAGAGATGAACTATACATGCTCCTATCTGAGGCTAGTAAGCCACTCCTCAGTTTTCATCAATTAATTCAAGGACTTCACATTTTTCTGCATTATCAGTTCTTGCTTCTCTGGATTACTCCAATTGTTATAACAAAGTGACTGCATTTTTTCCCTTAAGAAATAAACCTCTCAACTGCACATTCCTTTTTAACACAACATTTCTACAAATCTCTTGAATGAACTACTTATATGCTTCAAATTTGTTCCCATTCTATTTGTGTTATATATTCCTGAATTAGTGATCCCTTATCATTGCAAAATATCTTTATCTCTAGTAGTGTAACTTGTCTTTTTTTTTTTAATAGAGGCATGTTTTATTTATTTATTTATTTGTTTGTTTGTTTGTTTGTTTTGTTTATACAAGCACTGGGTGTACAGTCAGAAGCGCGGAAGGGTGAGAGAATTCACCAGAGCCAGAGCGGGGAGCAGAGCAGGCAGAAGGAGCAAAGTACACTGCTGAGGGGAGCAGCGGGAGGCAAGAGAGGTCTGCATGCCATGTGGGACCCTCCTCTGGTGGCCGGGGAGCAGCCGGGCATCGAACTGGCACTGCAGAAGCTGCTGGCAGCTTCGCAACCCAGTGCTCAACCGCTGTGCCACCGGGGAAACCTGTTGGATTGCTTTTCTTTCTTTTTTTTTTTAAAGGCAAGAGTACAAGCAATTCTTTAAGATTTATTTATTTATTTATACAAGCACTGGTACAGTCAGAAGCACGGGAGGGTGAGAGAATTCAACCAGAGCCAAGCAGGGAACAGAGCAGGCAGAAGGACCGAAGTACACTGCTGAGGGGAGCAGCGGGAGGCAGGAGAGGTCTGCGCGCCATGTGGGACCCTCCCTGGTGGCCGGGGAGCAGCCGGGGATCGAACCCGCGCTGCAGAGGCTGCGGGCAGCTTCGCAACCCAGCGCTCAACCACTGTGCTACCGGGGAGGCCCTGGATTGCTTTTCTTTCATGCTTTTCAATATTTTTCACTGTGTACTTTTGATATTTTTTTCATTTATATAATTTCATAGTGAATTATAAAATATCCATTTGATTCTCTTTCATAGTTTCTGTCCTTCCAGTGAGATTCATTTGTTGAATATTCTTCAACTTTTGAAAAATGTTGAGCATATTCAAAACAGCTGCTTTAAAATTCTTGTTTACTAAATTCAACCTCTAAGCCCACTAAGTCAGTTTTTCCTAATTGTTATTTCCCTAGCATTGATTATATTTTGCTATTTATTTGAATATCCAGTAATATGTTTGCAACAACCTTATATTTAAATAATACATCATAGCAACTTTATACCTTTTTTTTTTTATTTTTCTCAGGGCTGTTTCTTTTGTTTTAATAATGGTATGGACTTATTTTCCCCTCTATAGCCATG
>NW_023601543.1:35464654-35696664 GCF_014898055.3 Talpa occidentalis
GGCCAAGAAACACAGAACCTTCAATCCCAACTGAAGAAATTTTTGAGAAGCAATTTGAGAAAGCAGGATCTCAAAGCTAAGCAGGGGACTAAACCAGAGCCTTTATAATAAAACAGTACTGAGAATTCTAGGTAGGGAGGGAGTTAATTATCTGAGAAATCCCTCTGTAAGTAACTGCGGCAGTAGACAAGGTAAAAGGTTGAAATTTAGGAAAAGGAAACAAAGGTCCATGGGACTGATTTAATACTGGTAAGGAGAGCTGAAACTAAGAAGCTACAGAGATCATCATCCCTGGGCACCTCAAGGAACTTCTTGCTCTGATTGGTATTAAAATAAATGGGGAGGACAATAAAGTTTCATTAAAGCGATAAGTACTAATTTAACAAAGGCTGATGTTACTTGAAATTTTAACTGGAAACTATATAATATTTAATACATATTAAAGAACATTTAATAGATATTAGTAGCCATGCTACACACTAATAAAAACGTGAGCGCCCATGACTCAATGTCATTGCTGTAAGTTACCAAGCCATTGGCTCTACCAGTGCATTTCTTCCCTATCTCAGCCCCCTGCATTCCTCCAAAGGTAGCAACTCCCTTAGCAATTTTGTTTGCTGTTCATTTGCTTTAGAAAATGGTTTTACCACTTACTTATATATTCTTAAACAATACTTATTTGTCTTCCTTTTTAGCTTCGTAAAAAATGGAATCACCATATACAGTCTATACTTACTTATGCGTTTACTACTCTTCTCAAATTCATCCAATTTTTGTGTGAAAGCTGTAATTTGTTGTTTTTCAATGCTTTATTGTATTTCATTTTTTCAATGTATCAAAATTTGCTTATCTACTCTACTATTATGAACAATACTGCTTTGAACATTTCCTCTGTAATTCTTTTGTGAATGTGCAGCAGAGTTTCTCTAAAACCTACTTCTCTAAGTGGAATCGTTGGGCCATAGGGTACACTGCTTGACTTTAAAAAATAATGCCAAGTTGTTTTCTCAGGTATATGTCATATTTATTCATCCTTCAGCAGATCCTGTTTCCACTGACTCTTATTCTTGACAGTATTTACTATTGATAATTCTAATTTCTTTTCCAGATGTGTATAATGCTATTTCATGGTGTTCTTAATTTGTATGTCTCTATTAGTAATGAGACAAACATCTGTTCATGTTTTTATTCTCCATACTTGTTGTATCTTTGTAAAATTCCTGCAGTGACTTTTATCTCTTTTAGGTATTGGAAAAATTGTATTTATGTATGAATCACTTTCCAATTATATGAATTATAAATAAATTGTATCAATTTCAGGCTTGTCATTTCACTCTTAGTAAGGGAAGTTCTGATTTTTAATATAATATAATCTATCAATATAATATAATCTATATAATCTATATATAATAATATATATAATCTATCAATCTTCTCTTTTATTAGTAATTTTTATAACTTGTGTTTTTAAATGCCTACACTGAGTTCATAGAAATATTCTTCCATATTGTTTCTAAAAGTTTGTCTTCATTATTTCACTAGTGACCCATAAGGGAGTAAAGATAGAATGAAGGAGGAGTTTCAATGATTCAAAAATTTCTTGTGAGTCCTTTATATATAATATTTGAGATATTAGATGAGGGATTGGATCTTTCCTTATCATATATATGTAATATCTTTAAGTACAGTGCTTCTGTTTTAACAAAAGCATACAATGATGATCATGACCTGTGAGTAATTAGAACAGATTTCTTAGATCCCACATACAATTATTTAATTGAGTTGGGTCTAGTGTTCTGGTTTTAATTAGCTATAATTATCCAGAATTGCTGCACTGCTAAGTCTTAACTTTCTAAAAAGTATAGATTTCACAAAAAATCTACACTTTTATGTAAAGGAGGATCCATATAGATGTAAAATGGCATTCCATGGTTTAAATTTTTATTTCGTTAACATCACTTCCACGTATTTTGATATACTTTACATTATATATAATACTTTTATTTAAATGGTTTCGTCCTTTTATTCCATGGTTTTTAAAGTATGCTTCACTAATATTTGTAAGGAGAGAGGGAAAAAAAGAGACTATATAGTAATACAGAATAACAGCAGCAAAGTGACACTTCTGATTTTTCTAGAAGTTTTATTCAGGCTATTGGACTTAGTGCTGTATTTTCTTTCCAAAGTCAATGCAGAAGCACTGCATCAAATAAGCAAGCTCTTCACATCCCCTGAGCTCCAGGTGTTAGACTAGGAAATGTTTTGCTGGCAGAACATAAAAACAATCACTTTATTTCTCTGTAATTCAGAGGGTTACTGCAATTTGCTTTACAGGTATTTTCTACCAACATAAGGAACACTACAATAAAATATGTTGTGATAGTTATCTCCTAGATGAAGGCAATGGCATATCTCAGAATGGTCTCTTGTCCAGAGAGGTGACTTCAAGTTCTGGGAACTGGTGAACATTTCAGTAGAATATTTATAATGTGGACTTAAATTATATTTGCTATGGATGTGTTCTGAATATAAACTTAGAAAATGAAATAATTGCCTGCTTCCCAGAGAAGCTAACATTTTTCTTTTCCATTTCTCTGCAAGTGCTCACTTGGCCTAGGAGCAGAACACTTGGAAAGCTAAGTATGTGACTTTGTGCCTGCTGATTAATATCTGTTAAAGCATTTTAATAAACTCACTTATCTATTGATTCCAAATAACCTCAAGTTTCAGATGATTCTGAATTAAAAATCCAACTGTAGGTCAGGCCATTACAGGGATTCAGTTCTTTTTTAAAAAGGTCTTCTGGCCTCCCCAGTGGCACAGAAGTTTAAGATACAGTGCTATCAAGCTAAGGCCAGCCACTGCAATGTGAGTTTGATTTCCGGCCAGAGAGCTGACACATGTGGTGGAACAGACCTCTCACCGCTGCTCCCCACAGCAGTGTACTTCAGTAGATCCTCCTGTTCTGCTCCCCACTGTCTCTGGTGAATCCTCTCACCACCAACCCCATCCCCACCACACTCACACTTCTGACCTATACCTCCATTCTGGGATTGCATAAATAAATACATCCTTAAAAAAAAAAAAAAAAAAGGTCATCTGAAGGACTATCAATACTTGACTTTTGTACCTTGGTTGGTTTGTGATTTTGACACTATCGACATCTATATCCAGGGATACAATAATCAGAACCTATGGCTATAAAATGAATGTGTAAGCTTCTTAAAAGTGACTTTAAAAAAAGAAGAAAAAAAATACTATTATTCAGTCACAAGCCATGGCTGATGTTTATACAGTTTATGACTGTTAGAAACTGTCAGTTTTCCAATTGGCCACATTTCAAAATGATTCACCTTATCTTCTGCTGTTCTCCGCCATTGCTACACCATATTACTTTGGCTACAGTGTATATTTATAACAATTCTGATCCTTTATTTTGTGGTTAGTCTGCTTCAATTCAACACAGTTGTCGTTTACAGATAAGACATATGATAAAACAATAAGACTATTAATAAGATGTAGTTTATTTAAAATAGAAATGGTTGATTCTACTTTATGAGTTTTTTTAATCTTTAAAGTCTTCCTGCAATGGAGAAAAAACTTATTTTAATATTTATTTTATTTATTTATGCAGACAAGAACTGGAGTGTAGTGTAGGCCGGAAGTGTGGGCGGTGAGAGGATTCACCAGAGACAGAGTGGGGAACAGAACAGGTGGATCTACTGAAATACACTGTTGAGGGGAGCAGCGGGCAAAACAGGTGAGGTCTGCTGCGCCATGTGGCTCACCTCCCTAGTGGGGGATGCAACATATGCTGCAGTGGCTGGTGATAGCTTTATAGTGCTGAGACCTAACCCCTTGTGCCACCAGGGAGACCCAAAAAAACTTTTAGAAGAAGAAAATGACTTTACATTTGGAAAATCCTTCACATTTTCAAGTGCTTTCAGTATGTATATCCCTACTAAAACTCCATGGTAAGGACAACAGGCATCGTGTTCCCAATTAACAGATCAGAAATTAATAAATCTTCTAATAACAAGGGAAGGTTAAAGTGACTGACTCAAAGACAAAAATTACTATAAATAGTAAGGTCAGACCTAAGGACCCAGATTATTTTCCTTCCTTAAAATCGGGTGACTTGAAACAATCTATGTTTTCTCAACTTTTCCTCTCAGCCCCAGCATAACAAAAAAGACCCCAGAGGCCTGCAGGAGATCTAACACCTCCATCTCCACTTACAAAAAGCAGTGTGTTTTTTTTCTTATTCTTTCATCTTTGAGCTCTACATAATATTCTTATGGAAAAAGTGGTCGTTGGAGACAAAAGGATATAAATAAATTATCTCCACCTCTGAATCTCTTTCTCTGACAAATGAAGTGCTGATTATGACTTCAATGCTACTATGTTATACTGTCACTATATCTATTTAGTCATCTGTAAAAAAAAAAAAATCATCCTATTTTTACTAACTAATACAAGCATAAATTATTAAACACACACATGCATATCTGGTTTCCACCTAACATGTGTAGGTTTGAAAACAAAGATTATATATCTTGCAAGTGACAGAATCTAGGTTCCCCCATTGAATTTTAGAGGGTGAATGATTCATAACAATAACTAGGCCACTTTCACTCATTGTTAGTCTCATCCATTATTGGTGAGAATGTAGAAATGTCAAAAAACAGCTGTAGAAACAGAACTGGAATTTCCTCTAAAACTTAATATACACTGTTTTCCTGATGAACTATCACTTCCAATGCTAGCCATTTACCAAAGAGAAATGTAAATTTATGCTCACAAGTTGACCAGTAGCAGAATGGTTGCATTAGGTAACTGTTGCAGCAGGAAATGCGATGAATAAAGCACACCATTTTTTGAGCCTCAGCAGTTCTTGTGCCATTTATTGAAAACATACATGCTAGTAGAAGCTGCTCATGCAATAACGGTGAAGAACACAGTCTGGAGGACATGGGGGACAAAGGTTTACGAGGAACAGAGAAGGGGCATTGTGACCATAAGTCAAGAGACATTTGCACCAGCAAGTGTGTTATATGTGTGTTGATGTTATCACAGGCAGAGTTATCCTGAGACTACCATGGAGTTAGTCACACAATCAAGTCAACTGTGGCCGAAGCACCCTGGGACTGCCTCGTAATGAAGGCTATTGTCGGTAGGTAGTCAAGGAATTCTCTGCCGTGATTTGCAGATAGCAAATAGGTCACAGTTGCCCATGAGTGGCCAGCTCATAGGAATCCACAGGTAACCACTGCTTCCTAATCAGTTGCCACAAACTCTGGGTTTAAAACACATAATTACCATCGAACAATTTTTGTGGGTCAGAAAACCAAACACAACGTTGTTTGGTCCACTATTTAGTGCTTTGCAAGATTGCAATAAGGAATCATCTGGGATGTACTTTCATCTTGATGCTCAATTAGGGAAGAATATATTTCAAATCTCACTCAGGTAAGAAGAATTAATTTCCTGTGGTTGTAGGACTGAAGACACCAGCTTCTGGTTTATTGTTTGTTGAGACCACCTTTATCACCTTGCCATGTGGTCTTCTCAACATGATTACTTATTTCTTCCAAGCTAAGTAGACAGTAGCTAGAAAGATTTCTAGCAAGACAGGAACTTACATAAAATAACAAAACCATGGGAATGATTTGACATCTCTTTTTCTACATTTTGTTGATTGAAATCAAGTCCCAAGTATTCCCTAAACTCAAGAGATGGAGATCAGACAAGCACATGAACACCAGGTACTGGCATACCTCAGACATATTGCAGATTAGATTCCAGTCCACCACAATAAAGCAAATATCATGATAGAACAAGTCACATTAATTTTTTGGTTTCCCAGTACATATAAAGTTATGTTTTATACTATAATACAATCTATTAAGTGTGTAATAATATTTTGATTAAGAACACAATATACATCACTTAATTTAAAAATACTTTATTGCTAAAAAATGCTAACAGTCATCTAAGTTTTCAGACAGTCATAATATTTTCATGGGTGGAAAGCCTTATAAAAAATAAATTATCTGCAAAGCACAATAATGTGAAGAATAACAAAATGGTGTATGTCCATAGTGAGAACTGTGAGTCCTCAATAGTGTTTTCTAGTGTCTGTTGTCCAAAATGTTTACAGAATGTTTATTATGAACAAACTGAAATGTACACAAAAGTGTACACATAAAAGAATACCACTCAGCAATATGGAAACTAATTGTTGCTTTATACAACAATTTGAACAAATCTTAATGTGCTGATTAGTGAGATACTTGCACAAAAGATTACATTCTGGGGCCTCCCTGGTGGCCTAGGGCTTAAGTTTCTGCACTATCAATGCCACAGCCTGAGTTCAATTCCCGGCCAGGGAGCAACCAACATGGCACAGCAGACCTCTTCTGTCTCACCCCCTGCTCTCCTCAGCAGTGTATTTCAGTCAGTCCGCCTGTTCTGCTCCCCACTCTGTCTCTGGTGAATCCTCTCAGTTCTTGTATGCATAAATAAATAAAAATAAATCTTAAAAGAAAAAGCACCAGAAATCCACAGTAAGTTCGCAATTAATCCTTAGGTAAACACTAAGCTACATATGTGCAAGGCAAAAAGCAACTATTGAGGATTTATGAACTGCAAGGAGACTCCAGGGATTGTAAAATGCTAGCAGTTATTAAAATTCTAATCAACCAGGTGGAAGAGACATTACTGAGTACTATGGACATTCATTTGAGATTTGTCTCATTCAGATGAGACAATAGGATAAGAGTTAGATTAGATGCACACTCAAGACATAAGTACTGGGCCTCCCGGGTGGCGCAGTGGTTGAGCGCTGGGCTGCGAAGCTGCCCGCAGCCTCTTAAGCGCCGGTTCGATCCCCGGCTGCGGCGAGGGTCCCACATGGTGGGACAGTCCTCTCCTGCCGCCCGCTGCTCGCCTCAGCAGTGTACTCATCAGTCTGCCTGTTCTGCTCTCCGCTCTGTCTTTGGTGAATCCTCTCACCCTCCCACGCTTCTGACTGTACCCAGTGCTTGTATAAATAAATAAATAAATAAATCTTTAAAAATATTAAAAAAAAAAGACATAAGGCTACTTTAGCTCTAGAGTACTCTTCTACATATGCCCTAACAAGCATAAAGCATGGCTCAAAAAACCCAACTGCGTACAAGGAAACTCATTCTATGCCAAAACAAAATTCAATATGAAGAAAGGTAACAAGTTATACATTCAAAAGTATAATATTCACTGTGTTCAGCAAGTAATAACAATACTGGACATGTGACAAAACATGGAAATGTAACCTAAAATCAGGAGGGAAAAAAAATCAATAAAAATATTAACTAAAACTGATTCAGATGTTAGAATTAGTATAAAATGAGTTTAAAACAACCACAATTCCAACTGTCTCCAGAGGCTCAGGGAACAACAACAATGGGGTTTTACAAACCAGGGAAAAACAAAAAGTTACTGGGGACAAAAATTGCCTATACCTCACCCAAAGCAGTTTGCAGTGTTTTTAAGTCCTAGACAAAAGCAGCTAATATGGTGTCTTTCTGCTACTGAGGACACGGGGCTCTTCTCTGAACAATAGGCCATGTGTCCAAGATGGAATCTTTCTGTCTCTGCTGACCTGGAGCACGAGGCAGCCAGACACAAGGCCAGGTTCCGGCTCACGGAGACAACAGAAGACACAGTAGGTGACGCTCCCAGAGCTGCCAGCAATGCCCCAGTGCAGCATCAGACAAGCGACACTCAAGAACATAGTTGCAGCAGCTGAACGACCCCGACCCGACAAAAGGCCACACTCATGCAGCTCAGCGAGGTGCCTGCTCCAGGTCTTCACCTTCCCTGCCAGGCTAAAATAGCAGCAAAACTAGGAACAGTTTCAGTCGCTCAGCTAACTGCAAAGCCTCTGAACTTTTTCCTCTCTGATGTTGACTGCTGGAGTCCTCCACCTTGAGAGGCCCACAACAGCCTTCTGGAAGATTGGCACAGTGGATGCCAAAATCCACTGAACCCAAACGCTGAAGATCTGAAAAAGCTGAATTCCGAAGACTGAATGAATCTGTGCCACCTCTGAAGTCCCTTATATTTCTTATCCATTGCCCCACCCTAAAATACAGTACTTCAGCATTTTCCCTGGGGCTATCTATCTTCACCAGCAACCCCCTCTGGGGGCCCCACCTATAGGAGTCTGGCTTTAGCTACAGGTTACAATCTGACCACAATGAGATACCAGCTTACACCAGTGAGAATGGCCCATATTAAAAAACTGGCAACAACAAATGCTGCCAAGGATATGGAGAAAAATGAACCCTCTTACACTGTTGGTGGGAGTGCAAAATGGTCCAATCACTGTGTGAAAGACCTTCAAACTACTAAAAATGGAGCTACTGTATGACCCAGAAATTCGTCTCCTAGAAATCTACCCAAAGAATACAAAAACATTCATTTGAAAGGAAACTTGCACTCCTATGTTTATTGCAGCACCATATACAATAGCTAAGAAGATATGGAAACAACATAAATGCCCCAAAACAGATGACTAGATCAAGAAGATGTGGTATATATATATACACAATGGAATACTATCCAGCAATTAAAAAAAGATACACTAATGCCATTTGCAGCAACATGGATAGAGCTGGAAGGAATTATGCTCAGTGAAACAAGTCAAAAGGAAAAAGAAAAATATTGGATGGTTTCATTTATATGAGGAATATAGGGCAACCAAACAAGGGATCAGGAAAAAAAAAAAAGACAAAACTAGCAGGAAAACTAAAAATTGGAGACATTCAGCAGAAAAGTAGGAGGGCAAGGGAGCAAAACAGGGGAGGGAAGAGCACAGAAGACTATGGTGATGGGTGACTTGATGGTGATAATTTCATGGGGATTATACCTGAGGGGAGAAATCAAACATAATACAAAAATGAGAAATGATGGGGCCTCCCCGGTGGTGCAGCGGTTGAGCGCTGGGTTGCGAAGCTGCCTGCAGCCTCTGCAGCTCGGGTTCGATCCCTGGCTGCCGGGCAAGGGTCCCACATGGCGCGCAGACCTCTCCTGCCTCCCACTGTTCCCCTCACCAGTGTACTTTGTCAGTCTGCCTGCTCTGCTCTCCCGTCTGGCTCTAGTGAATTCTCTCACCTTCCCGTGCTTCTGACTGTACCCAGTGCTTGTATAAATAAATAAATACATCTTTAAAAAAAAAAAGAGCAATGATATAAAGTATATACATATATAAACACACATTACATAGAGGAGCTAAATAAGAATATTGATTTCTCATCAGAAACAAACAACTTGGTGGGCCTCCCTGGTGGCACAAGGGGTTAACCACAGCACTGTGAAGCTATCAAAGGCCTCTGCAGCAAGAGTCTGATCCCCAGGCAGCCAGAGAGATACCCACATGGTGCAGCAGACCTCTCCTGCCTCACCTGCTGCTCTCCTCAGCAGTGTATTTCAGTAGATCCGTCTGTTCTGCTCCCCACTCTGTCTCTGGTGAACCTCTCACCCCCTGCACCTCTGCCTGTACCCCAGTTCTTGTATGCATAAAACAAAAATTTTTAAAAAAGAAACAAACTTGGAAGACATCTTTAAGCTTTTGAAAATAAACACTATTGAGCGAGAATTTAATATTTAGTGAAAATATCCTCCTAACACGAAAGCATATTCTAAACCTTTATAAATAAATAAAAATCTGTATTATAAAAAAATATAAGGGATGATACCAGATGAAATTCAGAGTTACAAAAACTAAGTGGCTTTGGATAATGAAGCATTTCAAGTTTTCATAATAATAGTAAAAGTAGCAATAGCAATGCATTGTACTCTATAAAAGTAGAAGTAAAATTTGTAACAATAATCCAGAGAATGGGAGAAAATAAATGGAAACATATGATATGTGATATAGGAAGTTTCTTCCAATCTATGTGACATAATATAATAATTCATGGTGGATGATCATTAATTATAGCAACCTAGAACAACCACTAGAACAATTATTAAAACTTAAGTCAGAGATACTAATTAAAAGGATGTAGGGACTATACAATTGAATAGAAAGAAATCATTGGTTAATTTTAAAAAGGAAGAAGGAAAAAAATTGTAGGGGAGCTAAAAATTGCCACCAAATATTATATCTTTTTGGCAAAACATTGATTTTGTGGAAGTTGTGACGTTGCATTGAGAGTGCTTTATAAAGAGATATTTACATGTACACTTCACTATAGGATTTGTACTGGGAAGCCTTAACCTTCTTATAGTTTTTCAATGGAGAAGGCAGAACTTAAATCTGCATGCTTTTGTCTAATGTGTCTTTCCCAGTAACCTCTCTAATTGATCTTGCCTTTCTCTTTCACCTACCTCCCCCAAATTCCTTTTGTCTTAGATAAACTATGATAGCATCTGAAGCTTTATGGGCAAGTTACTCAGTCATGTTGGGCCTCTCCCATGTATATAAGTGGTATACAGGTTATCATTAAACTTTTTTGCTTTCTTCTTTTCTTAATCTATCAGATGCTTGTTTTGGTTATTTTCCAGCCTAGAAGTACCCAGAGGGTTAAAAAATTATTTTCTTTGCTCCCCACAGAATATATGGACTAGATAGCAAACAAATAATAAAATCTGGATCCAATCATATCAAATAACCACAATAAATGGAAATAGAGAACATAGTCTAATTTAAAAAAAGAGAGTTAATAAAAACATCAAGATACAATTACATGCTGTCTAAAAATGATGCTGCTTGCACATGAAGACAGATAGGGTTATAAATGAATGTAAAAAGACATACGATGTAAATTCTAATCATAACGAAGCTATAATAGTTATAAAAATATCAAGAAAAGTGGTCCTCAGGACATAAATATCACCAGAGAAAAATAGAGATTACATATTAATGAATGTATCAATATGCCAAGAACACATAATATTCTTAAGTGCCTAATAACATAACAAGATATGGTTCCTAGTAACAGAATTGTGAAATACATAAAGAAAAACTCACAAAACTATAAGAAGAAATAGACAAATCTAAAATTATAATTGGAGAGTTTTAACACTTTTTTCAATAGCTGCTATAACAACTAGACAAAAAGTCAGTAAGGATATAAAGGGTTTGAATAATATCAACCAAAATAAGTAAACTCATATTTATAGAACACTATACCAAACAGTAGAGAATATGCACTTTTTTCCAACCATTCAAGTAACACGCATCACCCTAAATCATATTCTGATCTTTAAGACAATTGTCTATAAATATAAAAGTATTAATATTAAAGTCATGCAGATTACATTCTTTGCTCATGGTGGGATTCAAATAGAAAGCAATAAAAAAAAATCAACAAAAAGGATATATGCAAATTCTCAAATATTTAGAAATTGAACAATATACCTCCACATAGCCCACTGGTTAAAGAGAAATTATGGGGGGAAATGAACATTTTGAAGTGCATTATAATAAAAACATAGAATATCAAAATTTATCAGGTACTATTAAAGCAGGATCAAGAGCAAAACTGATAGTTTTTAATTTTAGAGAATGATAAAATTCGAAAAATTAGTTATCTTACTGCATTTCTGAAAGTGTTGAAAAAGAAAAGTAAAAACACGAACAAGTGGAAAAAGAATTTTCAATGGCAAAGTAGAAATCAATGAAACAAAAAGTATAGAAAAAGTGAATGAAGGCAAAAATTTTTATACAACAAGCCAAAATTGATAAACTCTTGCTAGGCTGGAAAGAGAAAAAGGGAAAAAAAAAAAAAAAAAAAAAAAAACACAAATGATCAATAACTTAAAAAAGGACATTTTCAAATCCTACAGACTTGATGACAATAAATTTAAGAATTTCAGGACATGAGCAAATTAAATGACAAATTATTAAAGTTGAGGCAAGATATTTTAAATAACAAATAAGCTATTTTATAAATAGCTCTATATCTAATAAACTGAATGCCTCACTTTCAAAGATTCCACATTGTGGGTATAGCATACAAGACTCCTTTCAAGAACAGGAAGCTTGGTTGCCCTGGGGAAATAGGTACAAATCAGGAGGTATGACAGGGAACACATTGGGGGAGGAGGGGATGCTTTGACCTATGTGCTTTGAGCCCCAGATAATAAGATTGGAGCCATGGGTGGGAGTTGGGAGTATATCAGTGGACTCATCCCCCTCTAAAGCCCTAAATCCAACATTCAGTTTGGTCCACCTTTTCTCTGTCAATAAAAAGGTGAGGATCTTGCTCTTGAACAGCATTCTGCATCCTACAGCCTGCTCCACAAGTCCTGTTTCTTTTCTTTTCAGTGAGGTATTGCTGATGCAACACCACATAGGTTTTTTGCAGGTAAATTCTATTAAATATTTAAATGAGAACTAATATGAATATCATACAAATTTTTTTTTGTATAACTGAAACTTTTTTTAATTTATTTTTTTATCTTTATATTCCCCATACAATTGCAACCCCCTGATTTTGACCCCAATCCCTCCTTTCCCCGCCCCCCCCACAAAGTGTGTCTCTGGTTCATAGTTGTTTGTTGATTTTGATTTTTTTTCTTTCTTATAGTTATTCTTTTTCCTGGTCCACATGTAGGTTTTCTAGATTCCTGCTATGAGTGAGACCATCCAGTATTTTTCTTTTTCTTTCTGGCTTATCTAGCTGAGCATGATCCCTTCTAGCTCCATCCATGTTGCTGCAAATTGCATGTGTTTATCTTTTGTGAATGCTGGATAATATTCCATGGTGTATATGTACCACATCTTCTTGATCCAGTCATCTATTTTGGGGCATTTGGGCTGTTTCCAAAGCTTAGCTATTGTAAACAGTGCTGCTATAAACATAGGGGTGCAGGTGCTCTTTGGAATTGATGTTTCTGTGTCCTTTGGGTAAATACCTAGGAGTGGAATTGCTGGATCATATGGAAGCTCCATCTTTAGTAAGTTGAGGAATCTCCACACAGCTTTCCATAGTGGTTGGACCAGTTTGCACTCCCACCAGCAGTGCAGGAGAGTTCCTTTTTCTCCACATCCCCACCAACATTTGTTTTTGCTAGTTTTTTTTAATATGTGCCATTCTCATTGGTGTGAGATGGTATCTCATTGTAGTTTTGATTTGCATTTCCCTGATTGCAAGTGATGTTGAACATTTTTTCATATGCCTGGTGGCCATTTGTATTTCCTCTTTGGAGAAGTTTCTCTTTAGCTCTTCTGCCCATTTTTTGACTGGATTATTTTCTTTTTTTTTGTTGAGTCTCATCAGCTCTTTGTAGATTTTTGTGATCAGTCCTTTATTGTTAGTGTTGGGTGCTATCTTCTCCGATCATAAAGGCATCAAGCTAGAAATAAATCATGAAAAGAAAACAAGGAACCTTCCCACTTCATGGAGATTGAAATCCACACTACTGGAAGACCACTGGACTAATGAGGAGATCAAAGAAGAAATTAAAAAATACTTTGAGTTGAATGACGAGGACACCACTTTCCAGAATGTATGGGATGCAGCAAAAGCAGTAATAAGAGGAAAATATATAGCAATACAGGCTCACTTCAACAAACAAGAAAGAACTCAAAGAAACAACCTAATCTCACATCTCAAAGAACTAGAAAAAGAACAACAAAAAAAACCTAAAGCCAGTAGAAGAAAGGAAATAATAAAAATCAAAGCAGAAATAAATGAATTAGAAATTAAAAAAACAATCCAAAAGATCAATGAAACCAAAAGTTGAAAAAATAAACAAAATAGACAAACCTCTAGCAAGCCTCACAAAGAAAAAAATGGGAGAAAACACATATAAATAGGATTATAAATGAAAGAGGAGAAATCACAACAGACTCAGTAGAAATCAAAAGAATAATAAGAGATTACTATGAACGCTTATACGCAAACAAATTTAACAACCTAGAAGAGATGGACAAATTCCTAGAACAATATAACCATCCAAAGCTGGACAAAGAAGAAATAGAACAACTAAACAGGCCAATTCCCAGCAGAGACATTGAAACAGTAATCAATGCATTTCCCAAAATCAAAAGCCCAGGCCCAGACCGCTTCACAAATGAATTCTACCAAACGTTCAGCAGTGAATTAGTGCCTATCCTACACAAACTCTTTCAAAAAATTGAAAAAGAAGGAATACTACCAAATACGTTCTACAAAGCCAACATTACACTAATACCAAAACTCAACAAAGACGCACAAAAAAAGAAAATGACAGGCTAATCTCCCAAAAATCCTCAACAAAATCCTTGCCAACAGAATCCAACAATGCATCCATAAGATAATTCACCACGACCAAGTAGGATTTATTCCAGACACACAAGGATGGTTCAACATCCGAAAATCAGTCACTGTAATCCAACATGTCAACAAAAAGAAATATAAAGACCATATGATAATATCCATAGATGCTGAGAAAGCATTCGACAAAGTACAACACTCATTTATGATAAAGGCCCTTGAAATTCTTGGAATACAAGAACATACCTCATTATCATAAAGGCCATACATGACAAGCCCACAGCCAGTATCATTCTCGATGGTGAAAAGCTGAAAGCATTTCATTAAGATCTGGAACAAGACAAGGATGTCCACTCTCACCACTGATTTTCAATATAATACTGGAAGTCCTAGCCAGAGCAATAAGACAAGAGAAAGACATACAAGGAATCCAAATAGGAAAAGAAGAAGTCAAACTATCACTATTTGCAGATGATATGATAATATACATAGAGAATCCAAAAAACTCCACAGAAAAACTAATTCAACTCATCAATCAATTCAGTAAAGTGGCAGGATACAAAATCAACATGCAAAAGTCAGTAGCCTTCCTATACACAAACAATAAATCTGAAGAAGATATCAAGAAAATCATTCCTTTTATTATTGAAACAAAAAAAATCAAATACTTGGGAATAAACCTAACAAAAGAAGTAAAGGACCTATACAAAGAAAACTATAAAACACTGTTAAAAGAAATAGAAGTGGACACAAAGAAATGGAAAGACATCCCCTGCTCATGGATTGGGAAAATTAGCATTATAAAATGGCCATCCTACCAAAAGAAATTTACAGATTCAATGCTATTCCAATTAAAATTTCAATGTCATTCTTTAAAGAAATAGAAAATATAGTGATAAAATTCATATGGAGCCACCAAAAACCTCGAATAGCTAAAACCCTCCTGAAAAAAAAAGAAGGGAATGGAGGCATCACTCTCCCAGATTTCAAACTATACTACAAAGCCATAATCATCAAAACTGCATGGCATTGGAACCAGAACAGACACATGGACCAATGGAACCAAATAGAAAACCCAGAAATAAACCCACAGATCTGTGGTCAACTAATCTTTGACAAAGGAGCAAAGAATATGCACTGGAGAAAAGAAAGTTTGTTCAATAAATGGCAATGGGAAAACTGGGTCACTACATGCAAAAGAATGAAGCTTGACTACTACCTCACACCATGCACAAAAACCAACTCAAAATGGATTAAAGAACTAGACATAAGACCTGAAATCATAAAATATATAGAAGGAAATATAGGCAAAACACTACATGACATGCACCTCAAAGACATCTTTACAGACGCATCACCCAAAGCAGTGATAGTGAAGGCAAAGATAAACAGCTAGGACTACATCAAATTAAAGAGCTTCTGCACAGCAAAAGAGACAATAACCAAAACAAAGCGAAACCCCACCAACTGGGAGAAAATTTTTGCACCCAACACTAACGAATATCATACAAATTTTATCAGAAAATAGGGAAGTGACAGTTACCAACTCGTTTAATGAAGACAGTATTATCCTACCAAAGAAAGTTGTTAGAAGGAAACCACACACTAATTTTCTTCATACATATAAATGCAAACTATTCATAACAAAATAGCCAAAACTGAAATAATAATAAATAAATGTATAAGACATTGTGACAAAATAGGATTTATCTCAGGAATTCAAGGTTGGAATAACAAAGGAAAATGAATCAATTCAATTCAGCAGTTTAACAAAATAAAAGAGAAAAATACATAAAATCATGTCAACATATGCAGAAGCATTTGACAAGTTCAAAACAGATTCATAGTAAAAGCACTTAGGAACTAGGAATGGAATTTCTCAACATGACAAAAAGCATGTACAAAAACATGCAATTAACATCTAACTTAATGGAAAAAGATTGAACACTTCTCCCCTAAAATTGGAATCAAGTGGTCTGGAAGCCTGCTTTCACCATTTCTAGTCAACATTTTTACTGAAGGCCCTAATGATTGAAATAAGGCAAAGGAAAAACAAAACTATTGAAAAAAAGGAAACTAAGCTGCCTTTAAACACACATGACATAATCTAGCTTGCAGACTATTCCAAGAAATCTGCAAAAAGACTACTGACACTAATAAGTAGATATAGCAAGGTAAAAGATACAAGGCAATAGACAGAAAACAATTATATTTATATAGCAGTAGCAATTAAAAATAAATTAATTATAACTACATGTGGTGATGGATGTTAACCAGACCTAGTATGTTCATTTCACAATAAATGCAAATATCGTCATTATGTTGTACACTTAAAATTATGTTATATCTCAATTGTATATAAATTAAAAAAAAAATATGACAACCAAACTCCATAATACCTGCCTACCAAAGAGTTGACTTAAGATTTCTGTGAGGGCCTCCCTGACGGCTCTACGCAGCCAATGCAGCATGAGTTTGATTCCCAGCCAGGACGCTACCCACATGGCACAGCAGACCTCTCCTGACATGCCGGCTGCTCCACTCAGCAGTGTATTTCAGTCAGTCTGCCTGTTCTGCAACCCTTTCTCTCTCTCGTGAGTCCTTTCACCCCCATACCTCTGGCCTGTACCCTAGTTCTTGTATGTGTAAATAAATAAATCTTTAAAAACATTTAAAAATTAAATTAAATTAAAAGAGCACTTACATTACAGTAAAAGCAAGAATGATACATACATACAGCTTGAATAAAGTAGTTCGCAGGGAAAGAGCTTAGCAGTGCCACTTTCTCTGCTCAGGGTGTGAGCTGCTTCTAGAATAGCTGCTACAAAACAAATACTAAATGTTATTTAAATTTTTGTCTTGTGTCATAAAGGCTGAAATCCTTTTCGGATTTTTCTCAGCAAAAACAGGAACTAATGTAGGTCATTCATAAAAGTGAATTGGCATAACATGAACTTTCGAAAAGCAGGGGTTACTATTCTATACATAGATATGGGTTTGGGGTAATAAAAGGCACTTGTCAAAATCGAGCTGAACATTTTAATCTGTGTCTTTCATTCCACAGTGCAATAGAAAAAGGATCTAGAGCAATTGTATGGGGAATATAAAAAAAAATCTTATAAAAAAAGAAAAAGAAAAAGAAAAAAGAAAAAGAATCTAGAACACAAAATGGAGAAAAAAGAAAAAAGTGGTAGGGGTAAAGAATTTCAAAAATAATAATATATTAGTATTTGAAACTTCTCTTTTTCTCTGTAAAGTTAGATCACGATCACAAATTTTCAGAATGCTACTAGAGGTGCTTTCTTTTTTAGGGTGAGAATAAAAATAAAATTCAGATCTATAAACCAAATTTTGTGCTAAAATCTTCATTTCAGGTAATGTATTTGGAAAAGCAACTCCTGCCCATAAATTAAGCATGGAACAACTGATAAAATATCCAATAAGACATATATTTTAATAATCAGAGAGCTACTTATACTTAGTTTCCAGTGAGGGTTCAAGAATGTTTTCAGTATTGCATAAATTGTTTCACGTAGCTCAGGATGGCTGACAAACTGTTCTTGTTTTAATAATTCCCCCACTGAAAATAAAATATGATGGTCTTACAGATACAAGATATACCTTCTGTTAGTGACAATTGAAAAATGGCAAATTGAAACAAGAATGCATACTCCTCCATGAAGAATGAATGAAACCTGAAGTTGGAACCCACAAAACGTTTCCAAGAATATGTTGAAAATTTCAAAGTACTTTGAACCATGTTAATATCTTATATAATTTCTATCAGTTCTGGTTTATAACTGATAGGTTGAATGGGACCATTCTTAATAGTTTTGTTTTCCTAAACACCATTTCATTTTACAGAAAAAGAGCGAGCATACATTTGTCTCTTGGAGAAGGTTGAAACTGGAAGGTGATGTACATCATACCAGAGACAGAATTTATTGTAGGGTAGTTTTGTTATAGGACAGGGAGAGGGGCAGCCCAAACCCCGCAAACCTGCCTATTCTAAATGGGTTCTGCCATCCACCACATCAACACAAAACATATGAGACTTTAATGGGAAGGAACTTTAATACAACTAGGAAACAATACAGGTAAGGCAAAGAGTCTAGTTTCTAAACGAAGCACCCAAAGTTACCGATCCCCTCGTGGGGAAAAGTCCATCCATATGGGATTGGCCCAGAACAAGGCCCCAAAGCCTGCCACAAGTCTAAAGCACCTTCCAGTGGGGACCCACAGAAAAGGGTCAGAAACAACCAGACAAGCCCGGAAGGAAAAGAGCAAAATCAAAATAAAGATAAAAGCTGCCATTGTCTCCTCCCCACGGGTCTCACCCACATCTGTGTCACCCAGTCCACGACCAAAAGACAAGCTCAGCTTCTTCACGTGTCTCTAGGCTCCATGTGCCTCCTCCAGGTCTCCTTCTGGCTCCATCCTGCTTCCTTCCTCAGTCTCCTCTCCAGCTTCTTCTCTTCCTGCTCAGCTCCACCCTCCCTTGGGTGGGGAAGGGAACCTCCCCCTTTCCTGGGGACCACCCTGTTACAGTCTCATAACAATCACTGTCTTTTAAACAGCATTTTATAGGCTATAGAATAGCTGTCAATCACCAGCATCTAGAAATCTATTTGATAATTTGTGATGCTCAATTAAAAACATGGAGCTTTCATTCAACACTCTAAAAATGATGAAATGTCTTAGTAAGAAACACTTTTTATAGAACCAACTTCAAATATTTGAAGAAAGAAAAGAAATCCTGAAGTGGTAAAATCCCTGCTTTCTTCACAGGGCCCTCTGATTTGTGATTTCCATGTTTTCTGCAAGAGCTTAATTGAACCACATTGTTTTGACTTTTCACTTTCAATTAACATCCTCTACAAAGTGTGAACTCGGAGCCTAGTTTGGCAGTTTCATACTTAACAAGAAAGTTTCAGCATGTCTATTTTGAAATAATTTAACTGAAAACGCTGTAGGTATAAAGTTACAGCTGAACAAAATGAGTACAAAACTGGCTTAAGTTTACTCTCATTAGAGTTAAGGCACTTGAATTTAGCTTGGCTAAAATAATCTTTTTCCCGCTCTCTAATATATTATATACACATATACTCACACACATTTAGTGTTTTCATTCTTGTGCACATAAAATAAGATATACTCAAAAAATGCAATGTTGTTGTATTTAAAATGCTATTAGAAAGTTAATTTTGTTTAGGAAAATATGGACTTGTTCCACCAAGGTATTTCCTCTTAGCTCACTTTAACACTGCATGCCATACATCAAGAGAATAAGACATTACATTTTCTACAAGCAGATTATTACTGGTTAAGATGGAGTTTCTTTAGTTCTGGGAAATGTTAGATGGAGGCTCTTGCACCGCACAGCTGTACTTCATAAATAAGAAAAATGTTTGATACAGTCATTCACAAGTTAAAAGATCATAAAATCCCTCAAAGGCCATTAGTCTTATCTCACAAATTTAAAATAAATAAGTCTGAACCTTGTCATTTACACTTAACAGACCAAATGCACATAATCACAAGGTTCCTATTTCTGACATGAAATTCTGAGTCTTTTTCCATTTTGCTGATGGATAGCATGAGCGTTTTCTCCCACAGCGGTATTTGACAGTATATACCTTCCAATGTTTTAGCAGCATTTCTGAAGTTGAGGTTATATTTTTATATGGCCATAGGTTATATTACTGAAGTTCTCTTAGTGATAAAGATCATGGTAATTCAAATCATACTTCATGTGACCAACAACTCAACACAATTTAAATGGAAAATGAGAGCTAGTGAAATGATTTCTTTTAAGTAAACTTTGTTTTTTGCATGACAATATTCAAAATTGTGCAAAGTGCTATTTAATTGCCTTCAAACCTTCACACTCACACAATCTGAGATTCTAGACAACTTTTGCTTATATTTGACCCCATTTAAGAAAGTAATATTCTCCCCGGAGCTGTATAGGGATGGATTAGTATGATCAGAATTCAAAACTAAAGAAAAGGTAAAGAACAGTTTGTCAGCAAGTTTGGAAGAAATCATTGTATATGGATTATTTTTTCCTCCAGGATGAATATATTGATACCTTCCATGATGCTAAGATTCAAGAGCTATAAAACTAATATAATAAGAAAATAACCCATTTATGGGGAAACAATACAATTACTAGGTGCCACTTTGCAAACTGAAAAGATAACACATACACACTTATTTTTTCATATTCTGTAACTTTACACCTTATACTCAGCACTTCCCAAAACCCCAGGGATAGTTCACAACATCACATTACCAAGACTTAAGAATAAAAAAAAAATGCTCTGGCTCAAAGACATAACACTTAACAAAGTATTTCCTCAAAATAACAAACCAAGGAACTGATTTCATCAGTTGGTATGGCAATCACAATGCTACACAATTCTCTATAATCACTATTTCTTTGGCATTTAAGAAGAAGGTGTTCAAATATTTTTAAAATAAGAGTGAAACTTTCAATACATAGAATAGTGTTTGAGTAGTGCCTTTCTTCAATAACTGAATTTATATAACTGTGGAACACTAAATATCAAATGAAGAATGACTTTGAATTGCCGCTGGAAGAACTTCATGTAAAAGCTAAAGGAAAGAATGAGTTGTGTCAAGGTGCCGATCCACGCAGTCTCAGAGAGGCCATAGATTGAAAAAGCATGTGGTCAAGTTTCCAGGAAAAAACCATCCAAATCTTGCAGTCCTCACCTCTATGTGGCCAAAGTTGCTTTGGAAATGACAAGGAGGGATTGTGTAATATGAATCCCTGTCAGCGAGCTGTGGCAATAATATCCTGGGTCAAGTCAGCACACTCAAAATGTCTCCGATCAAAATAGCACAGTGGCTGTAAGGTGCCCAAAAAACCCCGAGAAGCTGGAGTTGTGAGTGTGAAATCACTGAAGATTAGTAAACAATTCACTTTGTTCTTTACATTTCCCAAAGTAAAATAGAGTAGGTCTCAGAGAGCCTAGGAAGGACACCTACCCAAGAACAATGAGGAGGAAAAAGAAACAAGAAGGGGCAGGATTATGGAAAAAAAAAAAGCCAGAGACTTTACTAGAGAGTCAGTGTGAGGACAAGTAGAAAAATATGGTACATTTCTAGTCTTGCCATGAGCAACAGCAGTAATCCCCACAGTCCCCCAAGTTTGTGATAAAGCTTCAAAGCAGGATACTAAATCCTTTCACAAGTTTTCTTAAAGCTCTGACAGTGACAACAAAGTAGAGAGCATTCCCTTACTCAGTTCGTATAAGGAAATTTAGCAACCCCACATCTATCAAGTGTTTTTAAAAGAATCCATGGGGCTGGAGCATTTCGGTGGTTTTGGAATATTCATTTAATGAATGCATATTCTGCTTAAAAAAAAAACGGGGGGGGGGTGTTGAAGTTGAGCTTCTCTTTTCCTTGAAAAGTCAGTGCCATATAGCGCCATATTCAAATAAATGATTCTGTTCTTTCTCCTGCCAAATGATAAAATGCTATGATATTTTGTATTTCTTGAGATTTTTTTTTTTAAATATGACTTAAGGTTATATTATTTAACCTCTTCTGTTCCACGACTCAATTAAAATTACTTTGTGCTGGATTTGATTATGTTGCTGCTCATAATCATTCTACCAGCAAAAACTCATGAGTGATTGGACTCATAGTAACCTTAATAGTTTGGGTTCTGATGAGAAGTTGGGGTTCAGATGAGTGGGGTCCCTGGGTTACCTCTGAGAAAAGATTCAGCAGAGCTCCCCTTTAAGCAGCACATGGCAGGTTTGCCAAGGAAATGAAGACATTTCCAAGGAAAAAAGTGGGCAAAAAGAGCTGCTTTTCAAAGAGACACCTGCATATACACGGATTAGAAGTCTTAGAAGTAAAGCTGCATTTTGCCAGGGCAGGAGTTGTTCTGACATAATGTTCCCTTTTTAAGAAGGGGTTCATTCCTTGTGGAATTGATATCGACTGTTATATCAATCACTTCTAGGGTTTGATTGGGTTAATCTGTAGGAATCTGTGATTCTTTGTAATGACCCTCAATGTCCATATCCCCCCTCTGGATATTTCCCATAGCAGTCCTTTGTAATGACTGACAATTTCCATATCCCCACCTCTGGGCGATGATTAAGGATTTTTCATTTCTATAGCTAGCTTTGTTAGTGAGCCCAATGAAGGACACCCCAGGACCCTCAGACCTGTCTTCTCTAAATGGGTTCTGCCATCCGCTGCATAAAGATGAAACATACTGTTAATGTGTAAGACCTTCGGAAGAAAAGAACTTTAATACAAGTAGTGTGCAATAGAGAGAACAGAAGTTAAAGAACATAGTTAAAATAGTTTTGATGGAGGACAGGAATAGAAAAAACTGAAAAGGAGGCCCCACAAGACCAGAAACCTGGCTCACACACGGAGGTGGGGGTAGAAGGGATTAGCATAGCCATCGACACAGCTATGGAAACCAAGATCCTCAGGCTCCAACGCCTAGATTACAAAGCATAAAACCCAAGCAGGTATCAGACTGCTGTAGGGAGTGTCTAGAGCAGAGGCCCAAGGGTTAAGATAGGGAGATTGAGCCCAACAGACTCCAAAGGTAAAGATATGGAGATTGAGCCCATTGTGGAATCTCCAGTACGTTTCAGATTCTAGTTATCCAAAAATCAGCAGTACGTTTCAGATTCTAGTTATCCAAAATCAGCAACGAACCCGAATGCTCACTAGGAGTGACCCCTCCCAAACAGAGGACTGTACCAGTGCAATCTCTGCACAGGCTGGGGGCAGCACTCCCACTGCCCACCTGTGACTATGCAGTTGCTTCTTTTCACCAACTCTCTCCTCTGCAGGGCAGCAGCTTCCTGCCTGCCTGTGACCTGTGCCATGCCGGGGCTTCTCTTCACTGACCTCCCTCAGCGGAGACAGCTCTCCTCAAGGCTGCCCGCCTGCAACCATGCAGGCCTCTTAACAAACCTGTCCCTTTCGGGGCAGCTCTTCTTGCCTGCTTGCATCTATGCAAGTGTCCTCTATTCTTCTGTCCCCTGTCCCTAATAAACCTGCCCTTAAAATATAACTAATGTCTCTGTCTCGTGGAGAAACTCTCCTGGGGAAAGCGCCACATGCCGCGGAAGCGGGAGCTCTGGTGAAACATTTCCCAGAGTGAACCCAGGGACCTCGCACTCCAAACACAGACTCCAAAAACAACAACAGTTTCCCTATGAAACATCCAGAGTTATCCATCTCCTTGTGGATAAATGCCCAGCCAAACAGAGTGGGCCATGGCAGGGACACTGAGGCCTAAAAGTTTGCCACAAGTGGAAGACACCTTCTGGTAGGGAATCATAAGAAAAGGGGCAGACGGGTACAGACAAGTATGGAAGGAAAAGAGCAAAGTCAAAATTAAAATGAAGATAACCCACGGGTCTCTCACCCATGTCTCTGTCTCTTCCAAGTATCGCCTTCCATGTCCCCCAAGTCCTTGGCTTAGGTCCAAAGCTGAGGAGCAAGCACAGCTTCTTCACTTGTCTCTCCACTCTGTGTACAGCCTCCAGTCTCCTCCCAGTCCTCCAACCTTCCACCCTTCTCTCAGTCTTTTCTATGAACAGCTTCCCATGCCCCGCCTCCACTCTGCTCCACCTTTCCTAGGGTGGAGGAGGAAACCTGGAGCTTTCCCTTTCAGTGGATAACACAATGTTACATTTTAATGACAATGCAAGTCACTTCTACCCCCACCTCCAGTTTCTGGTCTTGCGAAACCTCCATTCCAAAGTGTCTACTCTAAGCCTCCATCAAGAGCAAGAAGCAAACCTATTTTCATCCTAGGCAGGCTGCACGCTTTCCTCATCTTCTTTTCCTGAAATCGACCCTGCAGTGGAAAAATGGTGAAACTTTACAAAAAACAATGTGTGAATTTTGTCCTTCAATTTTTACTGTAATTTTTTTGTTGAAAAGTGATGCTCAGAATTTGTGCTCAAGGGATGTCAAATTGTCAAAATTATCTTCCTGCAGTTGCCCTCACACAGGAATCTGCTTTGTGTAAAAAGTTCTTTTGGGTATCAACTTAACACTTTTGATGTATGCAGTAGCTGTTGTTGCTTTCCTCACATTTGACCAAGAATACCATGTTTGTTGCTTGTCTAGTATTTTTGAAAGCTTAGTCTCTGCATTTTCATTGGCATTTTACCTTGCTTGCATGCATTTATTCACCCATGTTGATTCTACACCTCCATTTTCTGACACTTTTCTTAATATATGAATAATTTATTTTGAGATGATGGTATATTCTGTTGAATTAGGTGAGAGCAATCGGCGGATTTGTTTCTGCAAAGTCTCAAAATGAAAGATTAATTTTTTCATTCATTCAAGAGTTGTTGGATTTTGTGCTTTATACTCTACTAGACACTAGAGATAAAAATATAAATAAGGCAGATGACCTGTTTTATGAAGCTTTTGTTCTGGAATAATTACAGTAGTAAGTGATAGGTGCTATATAACAGGTGGCTTTAAGAAAGCTAACACTGCTTGGGAAGGGAAAATAGCCTGGGGCTTCACGAAGAGGTCACAAACTGAATCTTCTCAATAGAGGGATCGCTGAAGGGTAGCAGAATATGCCACGCTAAAATATGTCCGTTTATGTAAGGGTTATTTTGAGCTGATTATTTTAAGCAATAGCAGACACAAAGCCCAGAAAACACAGAAGTTACCGTTTTGAAAGGGAAATCTACAATTTAAAGAAAATCTCCATTTCTAAGGATGTGCCTTTTGTTAATAAGAACAGGATGAAAATCACAAAAGTATTTTGTTAATGGAGAAGACTCCCATTTAAATCTGCAAAATTCACCTTACCCTAGTTTCCTGCTAACCTCCTGTAACTGGCCTCCCCTTCCCCACTTTCCTCACAGCCTCTTTTGTGTTTAGATAAAGATGGTATTTTTTAGGTCATCTCAGGAGTCAAAATATTTTTTTCACGTATACATCTCACATGTATACATGAAGTACATTAGTGTAGTTCTCTTCATTTTACTCTTGTTATTGTTTTTTATTATAGGGAGCCCAGCTTAGAACTCAGAGGTTAAATTATTTTTCCTTTCCTCCATATCTCACAAAAATATAAGGCATGAGACAATAACACAGCATGAAGGAACATGGCCAGTTCAGATAACAAGTACTTGAGCATAGTCCTTCTAAAAAGTTCAAATATTATACTGTACATCAGTGATTTCCCTTGTGCACATTCAAGTAAGCTAAAAGGGGACAGAACATGCCAGTGCCTGGACACTATGCTCCCAAGATTCTAATTTATTGGCTTATATGAGATAAGATAATTTGTGAAAGTTCCCTGGTTATTCTAATCTGCAGTCAGAGGAGAGCCACCACTTTCCATAATGGGGGTGGCCAGGACAGGCATTGAAGGCTTTTAGCAGGACCATAAGTGATAATTTGGGAAAACGAAATTATTTTGTTTACATTGAAAACTTAAAAGATCAAAGGGTGAGACAGAAAGAGCAATAAATAATACTGATGTCGTTTTTTTGGAGTTGTTGGGTTTGGAGAGTGGGGTCCTTGGGTTCACTCTGGGAAAGCTTCCCTTTCACCAGCACCGGCGAGTTCTCAGGAGAGTTTCTCCACGACACAGAGATGTTGGTTATATCCAAAAGGGGAGGTTTATTATAAAAGGGAGAGAAGAATAAAGGACACTTGCATAGAAACAAATGGGCAGAACGGGCTGCCCAGAAAGGGACAGGTTTGCTGAGAGAGGCCTGCATGGTCGCAGGCGGGCAGCCTCGAGAAAAGCTGCCTCCCCTAAGGGAGGTCAGTGCAGAGAAGCCCTGGCATGGTGTAACAGGGTGGTCCCAGGAAAGGGGGAGGTTCCCTGCCCCACCCAAGGGAGGGTGGAGCTGAGCAGGAAGAGGAGAAGCTGCAGAAGAGACTGAGGAAGGAAGCAGGATGGAGCCAGGAGACCTGGAGGAGGCGCATGGAGCCTAGAGACACGTAAAGAAACTATAACAATGGTACAGGTCACGGGCAGGCAGGAAGCTGCTGCACTGCAGAGGACAGATAGTTGGCGAAAAGAAGCACCTGCATAGTCACAGGTCGGCAGAAGATTGTATTGATCAGTTGGCATAGAGATTGTGTTGATATAGCCTTCTTCTCTTTGGGAGGGACTCACTCCTTCCTGGAATGGTTTGTTTGTTGCTGACTTTGATTAGTGTAGAATTTGAAGGGGCCAGATTTCTACAATGGCCCTCAATCTCCATATCTTCACCTTCCATTATGAAAGGTCCATGCAGGAAGCCAGAATGCAGGAGCCAACCAGGAAGCCCACCTGGGGGGCAGGAATGTGGATACCTGCCTGGAGGACTCAGACAATGAGCCTCCCCCCTCCCCCTAGGAGTCTCATCTCAGACAAAGAACCTCTACCTGCCCTACAAACTTTTCCCGCCGTAGAGCCCAACTACCCACCTGACCTCTCCTCGCCCTATAAAACCCTGCTTCCCCCTAACAACGTGCGCGACTCCACTGACCCCCGCCTTGGGTCTGTGAGGTCCGCCCGGGGCGCAATAAACTTTCCCTCCCTTTGAGAAATGTAGCTTGGCTCTCCTTTTCTTTACCACGCCGAACCTTTCAGGTCTGCGCTCCTGACACTCCCTACAGCATCTGATACCTGCTTTGTTATCTAGGCATTGGCACCTCAGGATCTTATTTCCTATAGCTGGGTTAATGGCTAATCCCTTCTACCCCCACCCCCAGCTCATGGCATTGTATGAGCCAGGTTTCCATCTTATGGCCCCTCCTTTCCAATTTTTCTATTCTTATCCTCCATCGATACCAAGATATCACTCCTCAGCTGTTGCTAATCTAAAACGTTTTCACTTGTATAAAGCAAATGTTATAAAATAGCACAAAAATAAAGTCTTAACACAGTCATCTCCATAAAAACGGAAAGTTTAGTCTATGCATTTCCTTGTCCTACCTAATGGGGGGTGGAACTGAGGGGTGATGGGAAGCTTGAGACACAGGAGGGGAGATATGTGAACAAAAAGGGCTGGCTTGTTTGTTGGCTCTCAGCTCTGAACTTGCACCAGGGACATGGGGGATCTTGGAGGAGACACTTGGAATTGTGGAGTGTAGAAATGATTGAAAGTGATACGTGGGTGAGAAATGTGTGGGGAGGCTGAAATGGCAGGGTTTATCTTGACTTTAATTGTGCTGCTTTTATCCCCTTGCTTGGCCCCACTTGCCCCTCTCTTTGGTTCCCCACCAGAAGGTGTCTTAGACTTATGTCAAGCTTTTGGGATTCACCAGCTTTATGTCCAGTCATTCTGTTGGGGGGAAAGGATGTCCTGAACAAACTCCACAAACACAGGTTTTATGGGCTCCCCACCACCCCAGACCAAAGAGATCCAAGGCACCAAGGACTACAAATCCCTTCATGTCGTCACCACCGAAGGGAGGATGCTGGGAACTGAAGGTGGAGTTAAGCAGCCAGGCTTGGTAGATAACCAGACATGTGGGCCTTGGGGTTGTTGGTTTTTTTAACGGCTTTCAATGTGCTGTTGGGATCATAGCTTGGAGGAACTGGTACGACTCATTCACCAATTTATCTCTCTCTCTTTCTCCCTGAGTTATTCCTCTCTTTATTTCTCCTTTTTGTAAATAAATGCTTTCTTAACCTTTTGGTGTGTGCCTGCAGTTGAGTCTCATTGTAAGTTCCTTTTAAGAGCACCGGTGAGGAGCCACACTCAACCCAACCCATTTCACATTGGGTTGCCCTGTAACAATTCTATTAATGATCTTACACGTTAAATATGCTTTGTCTTTATGTGGTGAGGGCAAAAATTCCTTTATAGCATGCAAGTTCGGTGGTCTTGGGGTGCCCTTCAGTCTGCCTGCTAATTAAAGTCAAAGTAAATAAGTTTCCTGTGATGCTTGATTTATTCACATAATGGATGATTTTTTATTCTGATTGAAAGGTCCATGCAGGAGGCCGGAATGCAAAAACCCACCAGGAAGCCCACCTGGGAACAGGAATGTGGAAGCCTGCCTAGAGGATTCAGACAATGAAACTTCACCCTCCCTGCAAATCTTTTCTCAGACAAAGAAACTTCCCCCACCCCACAAACTTTTTCCCGTCTTACAAGCCCAGTCTCCCACCTGACCTCTCTTCACCTTATAAAAGCCTGCTTCCCCCTGACATGTGCAGCTTCACTGACTCCCACCTTGGGTCCATGAGGTCTGCCCCGGGCACAATAAATTTTCCCTTCCTTTGAGAAATTTAGCCTGGCTCTCCTTTTCTTTACCGTGCCAAACCTTTCACTGATATTGTGTCATTCTTTTTTTGTGTTAACATGTTTACTTCATAAAATATCAGTGAATAAGTATGCTATTAATTGCTATCAATCGTTGATGTCTGTAATTGGCAAAATATGCTTCGTTTTTCACATTTGGAAAGGTTTACAATTTCCTTTTTGTTTGTTTTTATGTTTGCAAGTGAGATCTTGTTACCAACCTAACTGGGTGAAAGCCAGACTCTAACCACATGATTGTTTCCACAAAGGAAGCTTTTTATTAGTGAGTGATGCTACCTTGGGAGAAATGCAGTTAGCATTCTAAAAAAAGTTTTCCAGTAGAAAGTAAAGGAATATTATACTTGAAAGGAAGAAATGCAAGCACTTGAGTGGTGTGTAGAGGTTTCCTTCATTCTGAGGTCTGGGTGGGCACTGGGCAGTATATGGGTACATATATCTTCTCTGGAGAAATGTCTACTCTAATCTTTTTCTCACTTTTAAATTAGATTATTTGACTTTCTTTTTTTTAAAAAAGAATTAATTATTTATGCAGATTTCTTAGATCCCACATACAATTTTTTGAGTTGGGTCTGTAACAGGGTGGTCCCCAGGAAAGGGGGAGGTTCCAGGTTCCCTGCCCCACCCAAAAGGAGGGTGGAGCTGAGCAAGGAGAGATAGAAGCTGCAGAGGAGACTGAGAAAGGAAGGAAGCAGGATGGAGAGCAAGAAGGAGACCTGGAGGAGGCACATGGAGGCGAGAGACACGTGAAGAAACTGCGCTTGCCTTTTGGTCGTAGACTGGGTGACACAGATGTGGGTGAGACCCGTGGGAAGGAGACAATGGCAGCTTTTATCTTGATTTTAATTTTTCTCTTTTCCTTCCAGGCTTGTCTGGTTGTTTCTGACCCTTTTCTGTGGGTCCGCACTGGAAGATGCTTTAGACTTGTGGCAGGCTTTGGGGCCTTGCTCTGGGCCAATCCCATTTGGATGGAGTTTTACCCACAAGGGGATGGGTAACTTTGGGTGCTTGATTTAGAAACAAGATTCTTTACCTTTTCCTGTATTGTTTCCTAGTTATATTAAAGTTCCTTCCCATTAAAGTCTCATATGTTTTGAGTTGATGCGGCGGATGGCAGAACCCATTTAAAATAGGCAGGTTTGCTGGGTCTGGGCTGCCCCTCTCCCTGCCCTGTAACAGGTCTAGTGTTCTCAGGATGAGGATGGTGGTGAGAGGATTCACCAGAGACAGAGTAGGGAGCAGAACAGGCAGATCCACTGAAGTACACTGCCGAGGGGAGCAGAGGGTGAGGCAGGAGAGGTCTGCTGTGCCATGTGAGTTAGCTCCCTGGCCGGGGATCAAACTCATGCTGCAGTGGCCTCTGGATAGCTTCATAGTGCTGCAACTTAACCCCTTGAGCCACCAAAGAGGCCCTATTTGACTTTCTTAATGACTCTAAAATTCTTTATTGTATTTTGGAAAAAAATCTTAGTAAAATGTTCTTAAATGTAGTGAAGTGAATCTTGTTTTGTTTATACTTTTATGGTTTTACTTTCTTCTGTTATGAAAGTAAAGAAAAAAATGACTATTCTTTAGTCACAAAGATATTTTCCTTTCCTTTCTGCTGTATCAGAGTATCACACCTTCTACAGGGTCAGATAGTGAAAATATATGGCTTTGTGGACCATACCATCTATGACGTAACTACTCCACCATTATATCATGAAAGTTGTTACAAGCAATACATAAATAAATGGTCAACTGTGTTCAAATAAAACTTTACAAAAGAAGTAGTATGCTGTATTTGGTCTACTAGCTTTAGTCCTAAGCGTTTTACTGCTTTATCTTTCACATTTAAGTCTATGATCCACCTCAATTTGAACTTCATGTGTGGTGTAACATGGGGATCGGAGATCAAGGTCCATTTTATTCATATGAATACACAATTACTTGGATGCCACTTACTAAAAAGGGACATCTTCCCCCTCACTTAACTCAGTGGAATCTTGGATGTAAATCAAGTGACTATATGTGTGGGCCTATTTTTGCACTCCATATTTTGCTCCATTGGACAATATTTCAATCTTTCCATTAATACCACACAGATTAATCATTATAGACTTATAAGCATTTGAAATCTCGTAAAGTGAACCAAGTTTTTTCTTCTTCAAAATTGGATTGAGGGCCTCCCTGGTGGGGCAGCGGTTGAGTGCTGGATTGCGAAGCTGCCCACAGCCTCTGCAGTGCCAGTTTGATCCCCGGCCACCGAAAAGGGTCTCACATGGTGCGCAGACCTCTCCTGCCGCCTGCTACTCCCCTCAGCGGTGTACTTTGTCTGTTTGCCTGGTCTGCTCTTCACTCTGGCTCTGATGAATTCTCTCACCTTCCCGTGCTTCTGACTGTACCCTAGTGCTTGTATAAATAAATAAATAAATCTTTAAAAAAATTGGATTGACTATTCAAACGCTTTTGCATTTTGATACAAGCTTTATAGTCAAGTTGTCGCTTAAACTCTACACATAGCTGCAGGAATTTAATTGGAATTGCATTTACTGTGCAGATTCATTTTGAGGAATTGACATCATAATACTGTTTAGCCTTCCAATCGATCCATAAACATAGTATGCTTTTCAGTTTACTTATATCTTTTTCTATGTCACTTAGAAATATTTTTGTTGTTTCAAGTATAATGGCTTATCACATCTTTCATTAGATTGAATTCTAAAGATGATTCCTTTCTAGCTATTTTAAATGTCATTTTACAGTTTATTTGTCAAATTTTTTTTGTCAGTTTACAGAAAAAGAAATAATTTTCACAAATTTGTCTTTTCCAATCCACTAATAAAATTTAACTGCGTTTGAAATTTTGTTTGTCCCTGAAATCCAAAAGTCTCAAAACAACTGAAGAGACTACTAACCTAGTATAAAGATAATGAAACCACGAACTGAAATGACAGTATGAGAAAAGATATAAGAAATATATTAAAGATAGAATTTAGGGGCCTCCGCGGTGGCGCAAGGGCTTAAGACGCAACCTATGAAGCTATCCACAGCTACTGCAGCATGAGTTTGATCCCCAGCCAGCCAGGGAGCAACCACATGGCCCAGCAGACCTCTCCTGACTCGCCCGCTGCTCCCCTCGGCAGTGTGCTTCGGACAATCTGCAAGTTCTGTTCCCTGCTCTGTCTCTAGTGAATCCTCTCACCCCAGAACCTCTGGCCTGTACCCCAGCTCTTGTATGCATAAATAAATAAATCTTTAAAGTTAGAATTTATAGCAATTAATTTAATTTTATTTTATTTTATTTTTGTGGGACCCTCGATGGTGGCTGGGGATCAAACTGGCACTACAGAGGCTGCGGGCAGCCTCGAAACCCAGCGCTCAACCGCTGTGCCATCAGGGGAGGCCCAGCAATTAAAATTTTTATAAAAATGCAAATTAAAGATTTGCAGTCTGCCAGGTTTCTGTCTTAGGGTGGATGAATGGTTAATTTTGCCATTTACCAGAGCAGAAAATACAAGATGAAAATGCTCTGGAAAAAAAAAATAGTCTGTAGTAAATTCATTTGTTTTCTATAAAATATCTAAAAAATACTTTCCATTAAGGAATTGAGATTAGAAATCTGGACATCTACTATTATAAGTTGTTAAGAATATAAGTGATAGTAGAAGCCATGGAAATACCTTTCATACATGAAAACATAAGAACAATGTATAGGGTAAAAAGATATCTCAGTATTTTTAGTACTGGAAAATACCAATACTATAGAAACAGTGAAGTAATAGAAGCCAACAAAGATCAAAAAAGAAGAACCAAGAAAGGGTTATCACAGAAGCCAATGAAAGAAAGATTTTCAAGGTGGAGAGTGTTTTCAGCAATGTCTAATTCTATTAAAAGGATCAAGTGGGGGCCTCCCTAGTGGCACAAGGGGTTAAGACCCTACCTATGGGGCCTCCCCTGGTGGCGCAGCTGTTGAGCGCTGGGCTGCAAGGCTGCCCGCAGCCTCTGCAGTGCTGGTTCCCCAGCCGCTGGTGAGGGTCCCACAAAAAAAAAAAAAAAAAAAGACCCTACCTATGAAACTATCTGTAACCACTGCAGCATGCAGCATGAGTTTGGTCCCCAGCCAGGGAGATACCCACACGGTGCAGCAGACCTCTCCTGACTGGCCTGCTGCTCCCCTCAGCAGTGTATTTCAGTCAATCTGCCTATTCTGTTCCCCACTCTGTCCCTGGTGAATCCTCTGTCTCTGTCTCTCTCTGTCTCTGTCTCTCTCTCTGTCTCTCTCTCTGTCTCTCTCTCTCTCTCTCTCTCTCTCTCTCTCGCACACACACACACACACACACACACTCTGAACCTCTGGCCTGTACCCCAGTTCTTGTATGGGTAAATAAATAAATCTTTTTAAAAAATAAAAAATAAATTTAAAAAGAAGAAAAATAAGAAGGTGCTAGAGAAAGGGTGCTTCAGGGTCAAAGGAATGTAATTTTGAAAGCTAACACTTGATAATGTTCATATTTATAGTGGAAAGATCCAAAGAGTTTGAGAACACATAAAAGAAAAAATAATGGGACAAAATACTGGAATAGATGGGAAGAGAGTGGATATGAAACATTGAATCTGAATTAAAATAACCTTAAACAAAAAACTAGCATAAATACCACCTGATTAAAACTAAACTTCCTTGTAATTAAGATAGAAACTAAATACTTTTATTTTGGGATGTTAGGGTACAGAAATTGAATGTTAGTAAAAGCTAATTTATCTTTTCCCTCACCTAGTCTTACATTCTATTGTCTTTGAATTACTTCTCAGTTTCCTCCAATGGGTGAAGAAAATGTCCTACTTAACTCAATACTACTTCCTTTCACATACAGCATACAGTGCCATACACACCTTGCAAGCCTTTAGAAAGGATTTATGTTAGCATGACATGCCTTTATTTATGTATGTAAAATTCAAATTACAGATTTAACAATTATATGATGGTTTTGTGAAGGTAAGAATGGATAAGGAGCAGGAAGTCATTCTGTCTTTTGCTATATAACCTACCATCTACCTTTGCCTCCTTCAAATACAAAATTCAAAATAGAATCAATAATAAAGCAATGTATGGTCCAAAGATTTGTATTATAAGCTATCAACTAAAGAGACAGGGGAACTTCTTACGAAAGCAATGCTAATTTCTAATATTTAATACAATGGATATCAACAAAAAATAAATAGCTTTCAGTAGAATATGATAAGTAACAGTATCAATAAAGATGTTAAAGAGACATTTGGTAAATTGAGGTTTATGATTTTACAGTAATCAATGGAAACACTGAAGGCAATAAATTGAAATTGACACATTTAAATAATTGTAACAGAAAACAAGTATTGATAATTTTTAAGATCCTTCCTCAATACATATATAATATTAGGGTAGCAATGTATTTCATATTTGATCTGTATGGACATGCACGTGAATATTTTTAAGTATTTGTATTTACTACAACACAAAAAAATATATAAGATGATGAGTTGGAAGTTAATAAAAAGATGAAATTGAGTTCCTAAATTAATTCATTAGTCTAATATTCATGGAATATATTTTCCTTTCAATGCACACACATAATTCTTATTAGCATTAGTGTGAGGAAGTTATACTTGCATAGGAAGAATATAGCAATCAAAATGCAAAATTTTAAGCGAACTCTTTGTGAAGGATTTGCTATTTCTCTGTCTATTACAAAAGTGGTGTCTGCATGATACCAAACAGAAATATTCAATCATAGAAATGTTTCTTAATAACTGTATGTTTTACATTTTAGGTGAAATGTATAAAATACATTTGTATAAATGTATAAAACAAATGTATAAAATATTTGTTGTATTTTATCCATGAAAAGAAAAGGCAACTCACATTTTCTAAAATCAATCATGTACCGAGTACTGTACGAAGTCCCTGATAATATAGTGATTGCCCCAAAGTAGCTGTGAAATCATGCCAAAACTCAATGGATTAAAACTGGCATCGTTTCACTCATAAATAGAATATAAAAAGGAAAAGCAAATGGGCATTCGATTATAGGAGGATAATGGGTGCTTTAATGGTAGGTGTGGTGTGTTAGCACTTAAAGGAGTGTGAATCTAAAATACAGCTAAAACAAATACAGTGTTGTAACTCATTGTTACCTCAATAAAGTTTTAAAAATTAAAAAATTGGATTTAATAAAGTTATATTTTATTATAAACTAGTACTAGAAAAACCAGGCATTTACTCCAATTTGTCTGTACAATGATTCAGCATTGGGTGATAGAGACTGGGTTCATCTGGGCAGGGTTTCTGATCCCAAGCTAGTTGTTTTTTTCTTTTTTCTTTTTTGTAAAGATTTATTTATTTATGCATACAAGAATTGGGGTGCAGGCCAGAGCTGTGGGGGGTGAGAGGATTAACCAGAGACAGAGTGGGGAACAGAACAGGCAGACTGACTGAAATACACTGCTGAGGGGAGAAGCGGGCGAGACAGGAGAGGTCTGCTGCACCACGTGGGTAACTCCCTGGCTGGCCAGGAATTGAACTCATGCTACAGAGGCTGTGGATAGCTTCATAGTGCTGTGCTTAACCCCTTGAGCCATCAGGGAGGCCCTCAAGCCAGTTTTGCTCATGGATCTGTGAGTTAGCTAGGAGTTATCTGATCTAGGCTATGACCAGGTAAGTGGTTTGTTCTTCTCCAATATCTCTTAGCCTCTTCCAGGAAGCATCAGGTTAACCCAGGAATATTTTATTTATGTTGATGTTAAAGGACCAAAAGAACAATCTGCATGGTGCCCTATAGCATTCCATTGACCAAAACAAGACACATGGCCAAACTCCAAGTTAAAGGTTGGGGAAACATACTCTACCAACTTAGTGGGAGCAACTGCAAAGTCACTAGGAAAAGAGCACAGATAAAGAATGATATAAAGTACTGAGGTCATTAATGGGATCTGAAATAAACATTATTTTATTTAATCTTCAATACATCCCCATAGGATTTCAAGAAGAAAGCTGGAAAATAGAGAAGTGACGTGTCCAAGTCATAGAGGTAATTTTTCAGAGTTGACACCAAATTTCATGGTTTTGTTCTTGCTCTAATATACTGTTTTCTATGCATATAGTATAACAAAAATTGTAACAGAAATGAAGCATGTTCATTGATACACAACTGATACTGGCAGATCAACAATAAACCTGTATTGGGGCCTCCCCTGGTGGCGCAGGCAGTTGAGCGCAGCACTGTGAAGCTGTCCACAGCCTCTGCAGTGCAGGTTCAATACCGGCCAGCCAGCGGGAATCGCACATGGTGCGGCAGACCACTCTTGTCTCGCCCGCTGCTTCCCTGAGCAGTGTATTTCAGTCAGTCTGCCTATTCTGTTCCCCGCTCTGTCTCTGGTGAATCCTCCCACCACCACCACCCCGCACCTCTGGCCTGTACCCCAGTTCTTGTATACATGAATAAATCAATCTTTAAAAAAAAGTATAGATGGCATTGAAGGGAAAAGAAAGATAATCTAGTAATTCGAGGGAGTGGTAGGAAAAAGTATGCTGGATTCTTATTTGCATGTGTTTTCTCACAGTTTATTCTTATTCTTCTCTACGTTGGTTAATTTTACCTAATATCATGAGATTTTTGTGCTGAGGCCAAATACTCTTCATCTATATCTGGCCTAGCCACTCTCCAAACACCGCTCCCTATTTCAGTTTATCATGATTTGCTCATATTTCATTTTCTACTGAAAAACAAAAAACTGCTCAATGGTATCATCACATAATCCCCTTATATACTTTAATTAAGATCATAATTTTCATGCCATCATCTTTTTGCTAAGTAACTCCAATCCCTTTAACCTTTTTTTTGTAAAGACTCTTATCCATTCCTTCGAAATTTTTCGTTTTACTTTTCTGTACCCTCCATATCTCTATATCATGTTTACATATGAAAATTCAGTCTTCATCCTGCTCAAAAAAAAAAATGTTTTGACTAACATTGGTTACAATAAAAACATATTCTATATCGGGTGTTAATTCCTTGCTAGGTCCCATTATTCAACTTTTGGGTAAGAATAGTGTCTTTCTTGTTCTGCTTAATTCTAGACAGGTATATTTCAAAAGATGAAAAGTAAAGTTAATATAATATGAATAATATTATATCCTCAGTCAAAGTTGAAGGTTTTATGTATAGGAACTTGTCATTATTAATTCATATTGTCAACTACATGAAGGGAACTAAACAAAGGCCAGGACTGGGCGTTCCCTATCCTGGGAGGTCGACTAAAGGCATTCGTATGAAGCTGTGCCAAAAGCTCAGTCTAAGCTTGAAAAACAAAAAAGCAGAAACATGCTGGATATAGGAATCTGTTTACACAAATCCAGGGTTTTATTTATGAATAATGGGTAATCATCCACAGACAGCTCAGAAAACTTGGTTACAAAAAATGCTACGATTTTATAAAATAACTGTGGACATAGGTTTTAATTTTAAGCTCTCTTAAACTAAATTTCTCAAGAAGAATCACTCCAAACCACTGTGCCCATCTATCTTTTCTTAATAGGGCTTCTAAGAACTTCAGCAATTGTGTAGCAATTACAACTATGTTAGAAAGGGCCATATCATATAGTGCTATTGTTTAAAGATTGTTAGTAAATAACCCACGGGAATTCAGAACACTACAAATCTCCAAACTTCCTTGGGGCTATAGGGAAGTTTCAAAAACATTGGTAAGAAGCAGGTTGCAGACATTAAGCAGATACTGACTTGCATTTGAAGGCAGTCACAACAATGTATTGAACTCTGAGGTAAATATTGATCCAAGTTAAGACCAATATTTACCTCAAGGAACAATGTATCTTGGTGCTGACCAAAAACCCCAGTCAATACATTTATTTGTGTGTACATACCAGTATCAAAATTAATTGTGACAAAAATTTTGATGTACTTTTATTCTGACATCTGAAGAATATTTACAGCAACTTCAGAAAACAGGTAGCATTTTCTGTTATATTACTATAGTCCATTCATTAAGCTAAATGAAGAACCACAGTATTTAAGTTATAAACGTTATTATAATCATTTCTGTGCTTTTCTCCTAGAAAAGGTTGTAGTTTACAACTAGGGATGGGAATTAAAGCAGAAAGAACTTCGAAGGGAAAATACCTGACTTAAAATTTTTGTGCTACCATTTACTAAATATTCATCCCTGGAAATAATTTTAACAACTCTAAAGATCAGCTTCAATGGAGAAAGATATTGATGGATTGGATATCATTGGATTGTTGTGAAAATAAAAGAAGGGCCTCCCTGGTGGCGCAAGGGGCTAAGACGCAACCTTTGACGCTATCTGCAGCCACTGCAGCACGAGTTCGATCCCCCGCCAGGGAGCCACCCACATGGTGCAGAAGACCTCTCCTGTCTCCCCCGCTGCTCCCCTCAGCAGTGTATTTCAATCAATCTGCCCTTTCTGTTCCCCACTCTGTCTCTGATGAATCTTCTCACCCCCCCAAACCTCTGGCCTGTACCCCAGTTCTTGTATGCATAAATAAACAAATCTTTTTTTTAAAAAAAGAAAATCAAATGGGATCAAGTTCTAATCCACCACCCACTTTATATCTTGTTACCTATTTACATCTTGTAGGAGTTGTTTAAATTTCACATTTTTTTCTAGTTCCTATCTTCTCCCTCATCTATGGAGCCACAACAACCTGTCTCACATGTCTACCTACCACTAAAATAACCTGCTTTTTTCAGTTCTCACCTTATTGATTTCTCAGTAGTATTGTTCATTCTTGTCCGCCTCCTAATCTGAATACCTTTTTAATAATTTTTTATTATATATATATTTAAATCATTTTTAATTTTTGCACAATGTATGCATTTTTGTCTTGGTTATTGTCCCCATATAATTCCCATCACCCTTGTTTTGATCCTACTCGTTTGCAAACCCCCCCCCACCATGGTGTGTCTCTGGTTTATAGTTGCCTGCTGATTTTGATTTTTACTTTATTATAATTAGTATTTTTCCTGGTCCCTTATTTAGGTTTTCTAAATTCCTACTATGAGTGAGACCATCCAGTATTTTTCTTTTTCTTTCTGGCTTATATCACTGAACATGATCCCTTCCAGCTTCATCCATGTTGCTGCAAATGGCATAAGTTATCTTTTTTGATTGCTGAGTAATATTCTGTTGTGTATATGTGCTACATCTTCTTGATCCAGTCATCTATTTTTGGACATTTGGGTTGTTTCCATAGCTTAGCTATTGTAAATAGTGCTGCTATTAACATAGGGGTGCAGGTGCCCTTTTGAATGAATGTTTCTGTGTCCTTTGGGTAAATACCTAGGAGTGGAATTGCTGGATCATATGGAAGCTCCATCTTTAGTAGGTTGAGGAATCTCCACACAGCTTTCCATAGTGGTTGGACCAGTTTGCACTCCCACCAGCAGTACAGGAGGGTTTCTTTTTCTCCACATCCTTGCCAACATTTGTTGTTGCAAGATTTTTTAATATGTGCCATTCTCACTGGTGTAAGATCAAAACCTCATTATAGTTTTGATTTGCATTTCCCTGATTACCAGTTATGTTGAACAGTTTTTCATATGTCTGTTGGCCATTTGCATTTCCTCTTTGGAGAAATTTCTTTTTAGCTCTTCTGCCCATTTTTTGACTAGGTTGTTAACTTGTTTTTGTTTAGTCTCATCAGCTCTTTGTAGATTTTTATGATCAGTGCTTTATCATTAGTGTTGTGGGCAAAAATTTTCTCCCAATCCATGGGGTGTCTCTTTGTTTTGGTTACTGTCTCTTTTGCTGTGCAGAAGCTCTTTTATTTGATGTAGTCCCAGCTGTTTATCATTGCCTTCACTAGCACTGCTTTGGGTGATGTGTCTTTAAAGATGTTATTAAGGTGGATGTCATGTAGTTTTTCGCCTATATTTCCTTCTATATATTTTATGGTTTCAGGTCTTATGTCTAGTTCTTTAATCCATTTTGAGTTGGCTTTTGTGCATGGTGTGAGGTAGCAGTCAAGCTTCATTCTTTTGCATGTAGTGACCCAATTTTTCCAGCACCATTTATTGAACAAACATTCTTTTGTTTGTTGCTCCATTGCATTTTCTTTTCTCCTTTGTCAAAGATTAGTTGCCTGTAAATCTGTGGGTTTATTTCTGTATTTTCTATTCCATTCCATTGGTCTGTGTGTCTGTTCTTGTTCCAATACCATGCAGTTTTGATTATTATGGCTTTGTAGTATAGCTTGAAGTCTGGGCATGTGATACCTCTCCATTCCCTTCTTTTTTTTTCAGGAAAGCTTTGGCTGTTCAGGGTTTTTGGTGGCTCCATATGAATTTCATCAATAATTGTTCTATTTCTTTGAAGAATGACATTGAAATTTATACTGGAATAGCAATTGAATCTGTATATTGCTTTTGGTAGGATGGCCATTTTGATAATGTTAATTCTTCCAATCCATGAGCAGGGGATATATTTTCATTTCTTTGTGTCTTCTTCTATTTCTATTAACAGTGTTTTATAGTTTTCTTTGTATAGGTCCTTTACCTCTTTTGTTAGGTTTATTCCCAAGTATTTGATTTTTTTTTGTTTCAGTAGTAAAAGGGATGGTTTTCTTGATTTTTTCTTCTACAAATTTATTGTTTGTGTATAGGAAGGCTACTGATTTTTGCATGTTGATTTTGTATCCTGCTGCTTTACTAAACTGATTGATTAGTTTGATTAGTTTTTCTGTGGCCTTTTTGGGGTTCTCTATGTATATTATCATATCATCTGCAAATAGTGATAGTTTTACTTCTTCCTTCCCTATTTGGATTCCTTATATGTCTTTCTCTTTTCTTATTGCTCTGGCTGGGACTTCCAGTATTATATTGAAAAGCAGTGGCGAGAGTGGATATCCTTGTCTTGTTCCAGATCTTAATGGGAATGCTTTCAACTTTTCACCATTGAGAATGATATTGGCTATGGGCTTGTCATATATGGACTTTATGATGTTGAGTATGTTCCTTGTATTCCAAGAAGAATTTCAAGAGCCTTTATCATAAATGGGTGTTGTACTTTGTAGAATGCTTTCTCAGCATCTATTGATATTATCATATATATTTTTTTATATTTCTTTTTGTTGATGTGTTGGATTACATAGATTGATTTTCGGATGTTGAGCAATACTTGTGTCCCAAGAATAAATCCTACTTGGTCATGGTGAATTAGCTTATGGATACATTGTTGGATTTTGTTAGCTAAAATTTTATTGAGGATTTTTGCATCAGTGTTCATTACAGAGATTGGCCTGTAGTTTTCTTTTTTGGTGTTGTCCTTGTTCAGTTTTGGTATTAGTGTAATGTTGGCTTCATAGAACATGTTTGGTATTATCTGTTCCTTCTCAATTTTTTGAAAGAGTTTGTGAAGGATAGGCACTAGTTCATTTCTGAATGTTTGGTAAAATTCATTTTTAAATCTATCTGGTCATGGGCTTTTGCTTTGGGGGAGGGTTTTGATTACTGTTCCAATTTCACTGCTTGTAATTGTTATGGTTAGGTGTTCTATTTCTTCTTTATCTCGCTTTGGGTGATTGTGTTGAACTTGTTTTCATATAACCATTCATAGTAGTTTCTGATTATTCTTTTGATTTCTGCTGTGTCTGTTGTGATTTCTCCTCTTTCATTTGTGATCCTATTATTTGTGCTTTCCCCCGTTTTTCCCTTGTGAGCCTAGCTAAGAGTTTGTCTATTTTATTTATTTTTTTGAAGAACCAACTTTTGGTTTCATTGCTGTTTCGGATTTTTTTTTAGTTTCTTTTTCATTAATTTCTGCTTTGATTTTATTATTTCCTTTCTTCTACTGGTTTTAGGGTTTTTTTTTGTTGTTGTTGTTCTCTTTCTAGTTCTTTGAGATGTGAGATTAGGTTGTTCTTTCTTGTTTCTTGATATGAGCCTGTATTGCTATATATTTTCCTCTTATTACTGCTTTTGCTGCATCCCACACATTTAGGAAATTGGTGTCCTCCTTGTCGTTCAAATCAAAGTATTTTTTAATTTCTTCTTTGATCTCCTCATCAGTCCATTGGTCTTCCAGTAGTGTGGGTTTCAATCTCCAGGAGGTAGGAGGGTTCCTTGCCTTCTTTTTATGGTTTATTTCTAGTTTGATGCCTTCATGGTCAGAAAAGATGGTTGGTATGATTTCAATCTTATTGTATCTGTTGATGTTTGTCTTGTGTCCCAGTATGTGACTGATCCTGGAGAATGATCCGTGGGTGCTTGAGAAAAATGTGCACTCAAATTTTTTGTAGGTGTAGCATTCTATAGATGTCTGTTAGAGCTTCAGTGTCTTTACTTATGTTTTGTCTCACTGATTTATCCGTTGTTGATAGTGGTGTGTTGAAGTCCTTACTACATATGTATTTTCTCTGATGTCTGTTTTCAGAGATGATAATAGTTGCCTTAATATTTGGTGCTCCTTCATTTGGTGAGTATATGTTAATGAGTGTTATGTCTTCTTGATGTATTGGCCCCTTGATGATAATATAGTGACCCTCTGGGTCTCTTTTTACCTTTTTGAGTTTAAAATATGTTTTATCTGATATAAGTATAGCAGTTCCTGCCTACTTTTTTGGTCCATTTGCTTGTAGGAATGTTTTCCATCCTTTTACTTTCAGTCTATTTTTATCTTTAATAGTTAAATGTGTTTCCTGGAGGCAGTAAAAGGTTGGGTTTTGTTTCTTTTTTTTTTAAAGTTTTATTTATTTATTTATACAAGCACTGGGTATAGTCAGAAGCATGGGAGAGTGAGAGAATTCAGAGCCAGAGCGGGGAGCAGAACAGGCAGAAGGACCGAAGTACACTGCTGAGGGGAGCAGAGGCGGCAGGAGAGGTTTGCGCGCCACGTGGGACCCTCCCCTGCGGCCGGGGATCGAACTGGTGCTGCAGAGGCTGTGGGCAGCTTCGCAATCCATCGCTCAACCACTGCGCCCTGGGTTTTATTTCTTAATCCAGCCTGCAACTCTGTGTCTTTTTATTGAAGAGTTTAGTCCATTTACATTTAGAGTTAGTATCGGTATGTTTATGTCTGTATTTCCCATTTTGTTTGTCTTTTCTGTGGTTTTATTTTTTGTCTTGTTTCATTCTTATTCATCCCTTTGTTGGTTCTGGCTTTCGGACTCCTTGTAGTATTTTTCGGAGTGGGGGTTTAGCTTTAATGAATTTAATGAAATTCTGGAGTTTCTGTTTGTCTGGGAAGGTCCTATTCTTTCTTCATAGAGGAAGGAAAGCTTTGTGAGATAAAGTATTCTTGGTTGGCATTTGTTTTCTTGGAGTTTGTTGACTATGTCCCTTCACGCTCTCCTTGCCCATAGTGTTTCTTCAGAAAAATCGGATGTCAGCCTGATTGGTTTTCCTTTGTATGTTACCTGTTTCTTTCCTCTTGTCAGCTTCGTTATTTTTTCCTTGACTTGGATTCTTGGGAGCTTTTATATTAGGTGTCTTGCTGTATTTTTTCCTTTCATCATGGAAGTTTTGTGTTCTTCTTGCTTCTTCTATGTCTTTTTTTCATCTCCTTCTTCATGCTTGGGAAGTTCTCTTCAATTATCTCCTTGAATATTTTGTCTGTTCCTATGTCTCTCTCTTCTTCTTCTGGGATTCCTATAACTCTTATATTTCCTTTCCTCATAGAGTCATGGAGTCAGATAGGTCCTGAAGTCTTTCTTCATTCTTTTCCCTTCATATTTCTCTTTCCTTTTCTGTTTTGGTTCTTTTTATTTCTGTGTCTTCGAGAGTACTTATTCGTTCTTCCATTTCATCTATTCTGCTCTCACTGTTTTTCCCAGAGTTCTTTAGCTCCTCCATTAATCCTTTGATCTCCTTCATTTCTTTCACTTACCTCTTTAGGGACTCAATTTCATTCTTCTGATCGTTGATTATTTTTCCCTTATCATTGTTTTCCTTTATGACTTCTTTCAGTTTTTAAATGATAGCAATTTCAAATTCTCTATCTGGAAGGCTCAGAAGTTCTTCCAAGTCACTGTTGTTCCAATCTGGTGGTTGATTTTCTTTTTGTGGTGTGTCTTTTCCTGAGGACTTGCTTGGTTGCTTGTAGTTTTTCTTCTCCCTGCTGCTTGTTTTCTAATTTCTCCTATTCATTGGGACACTGTGTCAATGTTAATGGCTGGCATCTTTTTGATGTGCTACTTCTGGGATGTCAGAAACTGGTAGCCCAATCAAGTCCAATACTGTTACACCAGAATTCCAGTAGGGCAGTGGTACTAAGGATTTGTTGATGGGTGCTGTACCTGGAGATCCACTCCTTCTGTATTCATTTAATACCTGTTGCATCAAGACAACACCACACTGACAAACGGGAGTCGTGGAGCAGGCTACATAATGCAGGATGCTGCTGAAGAGCAAGATCCTGGCCCTTTTATTGACACACATAATTGGTTTTTAGGAGATTAAGGGTTTGGACTCCTGTTCCTAACTGGCAGGACCACTTTAACATTGTTTAGGTGTCAAAATGGTGGCTGAATAGGCTGCCTGGGAGTAGCAGACCCACAAATACCAGAGGTGGGTCTTGAGGTCCCTCATACTGCCCTGCTGGTGGCTGGATCATCCCCGGGCACCTAATCACTGGATTCTCTTCTGGATTCCAACTCAATGCCAGACATGGGGCCTGGTTTGCACATGCTTTTCAGCTCTCCTCTGACTGTGAGGATAGCCCTTTCTCAGTTCCACACAGTTTTGGTGAGGTCCTGACTCAAAACTCCCAGTCTTAAGGATGGCTCGACTGGGAGGCACTTCCCTGCTCCCTCAGACTGGTGGTGGCTGGATCCCCCTCTGAGCTCCAACAGGCAGCCAGTCGTGGGGCCTGGCTTGTGTGGGCTTTCAGTTTACCTCTGACTGTGGAGACAGTCCTTTCTCAGTTCCACACAGTTTTGGTGAGGTCTGAACTCAAAGCTCCCAGTCTTAAGGATGGCTACTCTGGGAGGCCCTTTCCTGCTCCCTCAGACTGCCCTGGTAGTGGCTGGAGCCTCCTCTGAGCTTCAACCAGCAGCTAGTCGTGGGCCTGGCTTGTGTGGGTTTTCAGCTCACCGCTGACTGTCGGGACAGTCTTTTTTCAGTTCCACACAGTTTTGGTGAGGTCCAGACGCAAAGCTCCCTGTCTTAGATATTGCGCTACTGGAAGGCACTTCCCTGTTCCCTTGGACTGCCACGGTGGTGGCTGGATCTCCCCCACTGGGTTCCCAATTGCTGGATCCCCCTCTGGGTTCCAGTGGTGGGGGGCCTGGCTTGTGCGGGATTTCAGCTCACCTGTAACTGCGGGGTCGGCACTTTCTCCGTTTTACACAGCTTTGGTGAGGTCGGGAGGCAGAGCTCCCTGTCTTAAATATGGCACATCTGGAGGCACTTCCTAATCTGAATATCTTTATCCCATGGCTTCCATGTCTCTGTGTTGTAGATTCCATTTGTCTTTCTATGGCTTTTCTTTCCTAGTATCCTCCAAGAGTGCATCATCCCTTACCCAACTGTTTTCTATTACTCTGTACTAAGCCTCTTCTCTTGTTATTGTGTGCATTCTCCCCGTGTAATCTCACTCAGTCCTGTGGATTACATTACCATATATGAACAGTAGACTACAAAATCTAGAGCTCATTCATTTATTCAAAAACCATACACAAATTATGTGTACAAATCTCTTCAATGATTGTTGGACATGTGTATCTGACTGTTCAAAATAAAGTTCATTCTATTCTCATCAAAGCTGATCTTTCCTATCCTTTATTCCTTATATCAGCCTATACCTAAGCTGATAATGTGGGCCTCACCCTTCATTTCTGGCACTTTTTAAATTCCACAGTTAATTGCAGTTGTCTATTACTATTGATTTTACCTCTTTAAATGAGGTGAGGGAAGGAGATATGTAAATAAACAGGAGAAGAACATTCCAGGCAGAGATGGCAAGACTGTTCTCAAGGAATAGTAAGAAGGCCAGTGTGTGAAAGCATGCCTGAGCTGTGAGGAGAGAAATGTGGTAGGAAGTGGAGTACTCCTCATTTAGGGTCATAGCTCAAATATCATCTTATTAGAGAGAACTTCCCTAATGATCCACTGTAAATTGCAACTCTTCATTCTCTTTGCATTTGCCCTATACTACTTTTTATTATCCATAGAGTGTACCATTTATTGATTATAATGTCTGTCTATTTTCTCTCCCCCTTCATACACTTTTATTTCCAAGAGATTAAGTACATTATTTATCCTACTCACTGACTTGCACCCAGTGCCCAGGAAAGTGCACAGAGTATAGCAAGATTTCAATAATTGTTAACTGAATGAATACGAAAAAATGTCTGGAACATAGTAGGTGCTCAATAAATCGAAGCATTCTTCTACTACTATGAATGAGTAGTTAAAATGCTTTAACATTATCATACAAATTAAATTAGAAAATCACAAGCACAAAGAGATTAAATCATTGATATGAGGTGAATCTGGTTGATAAAACCTACAGTAACCACTAGAACTCCAAACATGTCACATACATACCTGGAATCAGCCGCAAAGTGTAAGTGGTATATATTATTTCAAACTATTAAGGCCTATGGATTTTTTTCTGTGAAATTTAAAAATTAGAAGTAGCAGCCATATATCAGGCATGGAAACATGTAGTAGTCCAACTGGTAATGGCTGTAATTATAAAAGCCATGTCTGAAATAGACATGGAAGCAAGTAACCTAAAAGAAGCAGAGATCTAGATAAGCACCTCCTCAGCACTAAAGTCAAAAGTAAGGCCTTTAGATAAAACAAAATATTCTAAGGTTCATTACTTAAAAATTTTACTTGTATCAGTTTACATCATTATTTAAATAAATGTATTTACTTACAAAGGAAACTATTTTGTAACTGGCAGACCATTATTACTTGTTACTAGAATAGACATGACTATACAATTAATAAAATATGGATTAAACACTATTATTAAATTCCAACTAGATACTATTGCTTGTGTCAGGGTACAAAGGAAATCATCCTCAACCCCTCTGAATTATTCCAGGCCAGAAAATAATTAAACAAGCATCAGACAGATTTATAACAGAAAAAAACAAAAGTTTAATAATAATATCATGTGCACCTCCTCTGTGTATGGGAAAGATACTGCATGATGGACCAACTTGTCACATGGCTTCAGACACCATCTTAAATAGCTTAGTTTAAGACAACTGAGTTTTGGTTGTGTGGTGTGGGTCAAGAAAGGATAAAGTCAGTTAGGAAGTTTACCAAGGAAACACAGTAAATAAAGGTAATTTGAATTCAGACTTCTCCCTTGAAAGGATATAAGGAGATCAGGCCTTCCCAGTACAGTCAAAGGCCACCTGCACTCAGTGTCAGAATCCCTCCCATGACATTAATCTTTTGCTAAGTAAGACATACTTTGGAGTGGCAGATTTTTGCTGCCTTATACTAGTTGTAGCCTCTTAGACCAAGATTGCTTTTGTCTTACTTTTAAAGGTATATTAACAGCTGTTTGAGAGTTGTGAATTACCAAATTGCACCAAATTAAAAAATTCTCAATGTAATCAGAATGGAAAGACCACTGAAAAGAGATTCACTTTCTCATTATCAAGTGTCTGTGTCCCACCAATTATAAGTATTCCATGTTGAGGAAAGCTACCCTAAGAGGAACTAAATGCAAGATGAATAAAACACGAGTAAAAATAAAGGATGAACAATCAGAAACCAGTTTATTCACAGTACTGAAGATATGACACTGCATTGATCAGCTTTTTTGAGGTTATACTATTGATAAGATTAAAAAAAAATTCATTGGTTTAACTACAACTGATAGTTTTTTTCTCCCTTATTTTCCCTGTCAGTGACCGTGGATCAGCTCTGGCTCAATAATTTGTACTTTTCATTATGGGACCTAAGTAAAGAAACAGACCTTGTTTCAGTCTTAAAACTTTAGCTCAAAAGTGACACGTATCATTTCACTCACATATCATTGATTACAGAAAGTGACATGGCCAAGCTGCAAATCAATGAGGCACATAATAAACTCCTCCGCATGGAAACACTGCAAGTCATATGGCCCAGGGAGACCCAGTAATTGTGAACAATAATACTATGTACCATAAGGCCCATGTTGGCAAAGACCCGGAACAAAAACTATTGCTACTACCATTTATTGAGCACTTACTATGTGCCAGTACCCTTCTAAGTGCTTTACATGCATTTTTGTCATTGTTTCCCTTAAATAAACTTACAAGGAGGTAAATCTTATTTAAAGAGAGAGTGGTATCCCTCGTCAGAGGCTGATGGGGAGAATATGTGCTAGGCACTCAACACACAACAATGTAAGAGAGCAACAATTTTATGAAGGTTACTGGTTAAAGAGGCAGCGTCTTAGTGTCAAAACATGGACCACACAGCAGAAGTTCCAGAAGGTTACATTAAGAAGCACAGATGAGATCATACACTAAACCTAGAGGATATTTTCAGACAGGAAATTGGGTAAGCAGTTCATGACATAATTTGAATAGAGGGGGAAAAAATATAAGTTAACAAAGCCAGGAATATATGATTTAGATTTTTCTTGAAACTCAGATTTCTCTTCCTATCAATCTCTTCTATTTTAAGTATAGTCTCATGGGTTTTTTTTTCATTATATTTTGTTTGAATTATTTCATTTTTCTCTTCTGTTAATTTCTTATCAATAAATAAATCTTTAAAGAAACCATTATTCTCACTAACCAAGATATAGAAACAACCTAAATAGTCATCAATAGATAGATAAAGATAGTGTATTATATTATATATGTATATAAAAGAAACACACAGTGGAAAACTTTTCAGTCTTTTTTTTTTAAAGATTTATTTATTTATGCATACAAGAGCTGGGGTACAGGCCAGGGATGCGGAGGGTGAGAGGATTCACCAGAGACAGAGTGGGGAAAAAACAGGCAGACTGATTGAAATACACTGCTGAGGTGAGCAGTGGGCAAGGCAGGAGAGGTCTGTTGCTCCATGTGGGTAGCCTCCTGGCTGGCAGGGGATTGAACTTGTGCTGCAGTGGCTTTGGATTGCTTCATAGTGCGGTGCTTAACCCCTTGCACCACTAGGGAGGCCCCCTATTCAGTCTTAAAAAGGAAAGAATTGCTACTATACATGACAACATACACGAACCCAGAGAACATTATGCCAAGTGAATTAAGTAGTCACAGAAGGACAAATATTGCATGATTACACTTATATGAGGTATCTAAAAGAGTCCAATTCATAGAACCAGATAGAATCCTAGTTGCCAAAAGCTGGAGGGAGGGGAAAAAGGGTAGCTATAGATAAACATGTACAAAGTATAACATTAACACGTACAAAGTATATTTCAATTATGCAAGATGAGTCTATTTTAGAAATTTGCTGTACAAAAACATCACACCCATAGTTCGCAATACCTTATTGTGCACTTAAAATTTGTTCAAAGGGTAGATCTCATGTTAAGTATTCTTACTGTGATTAAAAAAAAGTACAAAAAAAAGATAACATAAACAAAATTGCCTCTTATATAACTGTGAAGGAATATTATTACTTGTACTTAAAAAAGTCTCATTCCACACTGAAATATTGAAAAGATATTTGTGATGTTGCCAGGGTTTATTTTGTTTGTTTTATCTGACATTCTGTTAGCTTAACTGGAATATCTAGCTTTACTAAATATTTCATTAATGTATGCCATACTATTTTCTTTTTTTTCTTTTTTTTGCCATGCATTTTCATTCTTACTAGCTCTTTCATCCTTACCACACTTTTATTCCACATTCTAACAGTGTCCTATTTGTGGAAGCAAATTCCCCTCAGTGAGGATTGAGTAGAATCAAACTTTTTCTTCTACTTTGAGTAGAATCAAACTTTTTCTTCTACTTTCAGATACAGAATGATCATGGATTTCCATGTGTACCTACTAAGTACTAAGACAACTCAGGAAGATACTTCTCTTACTATTAAATTGTACTTCAGACAACTCTACTAGAGTGTGGATCATCTATCAACCACTCACCCAACATTCACCCAAGTGCCATCATCCACGTAGCTCTCTGTATGATGAATAAATTAACTATGGCAAATATAGAACTCTTGAATAAGGTAAACGAAATAATTCTTCAGAAAGAAGTTAAGGCTTTCACATAAAAACACACAGTAACACAGAAAACAAATTGTTTACATCACAGAAAACAGAACTTGGAAACTACCTGTGTCTTGATCCAGTCATACTGTTATAACTGACTAGGTGGCTTATAAAAAACAGAAATTTATTCTTCACAGTTGTGGAGATGGGGAAGTCCAGGATAAAGGCCCTAGCACATTCAGTGTCTCAGAGGCATCTGCTTTCTGGTTCATAGATGGGTATCTTCTCAATACAACCTTAAATGGAGGAAGGGGCACAGGAACTCTCTGAAGCCTCTTTTGTAAGACTAGGAAACCCAAACTCAAGATAATGGCAGATTTAGTATCTGGTAGTGAGAGCCTGTTTCCTCACATGGCAAAAAGTAAGAACTCTCTCTCTAGCCCCTTGAAAACACACTAATCCCATTCATGAAGTCTTCATCATCAAGACCCAATTACCTCCCAAAGGTCCCACCTCCTTCTACCACCACTTTGGGAATTAAGTTTCACTATATGAATTTGGGCAGTATGGGGAACACAAAGGCTCATCTTTGACTGTTATTGAAGAAAATTGCACCAGGTTTGCATGTTTTCCAGGTCATGGCAAAGAAGGCAAAAAGCCATTGCAATGAATCTTTACATTAAGAGGAATGGACTGAGACTGTTCAGGAGGGCATGACATGTTTTAGAAAGGAAGTAACTATATTCAGCAGATATAGTTCAGGCGGCAATACTACCCAGAATTCAGAAAGACTCATGGTGATTACCAAATGACCACTGAGAAAAAGAGTGCTTCCCTGAAGTCATAAACGATAGTATTCTCCATGTCTATTCAGTCTGTACAGTAGCTCGTCTGATATGCAAAACAAGGGTGTTTTCATTTATCATTATTATTTTGAGGTCTACATTTTGGCATAATACAAATAGCAAATTTGAAGAAAATTTCTACATAAGTCAATTATGCCAAGAAGTGATTATCTTTTAGTGCCAGAGGCCAGGAAAAACTGAGGGGCAATGAAAAGAGATCAAAATTACACATTGGTGTTTGAGCAATTCAACAGCATTTACTGGCAGAAGTATTAAGATTTGCCAGCAGTCAGACTGCATTTGGCCTTTCAAAATGCACTGCAATCAAAGCCATAATGTTGGGGTTCAGCTTTTATACCCATCTGAATTTGAAACTGTTCAGAAATAACCTTTCCTGCAGTACCCAGTCACATGGGCTAGCGTAGATTATATTCTAGAGTTGGATGGGGGAATTATTTAATGATTGGATTTCATCTTCCTCTTTTATTTTTTGAAATTAACTACATGCCTGTTATGCAAATACAGTTTCAGGTTTTGAAGATGATATACTTGTATAAGGTATTCACTTCTAACTACATTGTGATCTGCATGTGCACAATAAAAACCCCTTGCCATTGTCTCAAGGCAGAATCTGTCAATCCAATTTAATGATCACAAAGATCTTTCTCTGACTCTAAGGGCCAGAGGGTCATTCAAGTGGATATCCTGTGGGGAGATTTCTTAGTTGGCAAGCAGAAGATCTGTGCCCAGAGGTACTTTTATTACACCTATTTAACATTTCTAAATATAGAGCCAAAATTCTACTACCATTCATTATAGCACAGAGAGATGATTTTTTTTTAAATTTATGAGTGTCTCAGTTATGAAATTTCAACCCATAAAGACTTAAAATACTTACTTTATAACCTAGCATAATAGCAGGTACCCATAATACTAAACACCTAATATTAGAAACTTGAGATGGTGATGACGGCACTTTGGGTTCAAGAGGATGCAAATTCTGTTTGAGCACTGAGATGAGTTGAAGAGCTGTGCATTTTGTAAAATACTTGCTTAAATATTGAGAAAACTCAATCAGAAACTTGTGGCAAATGCCCTAGGGGCCTCTGTAGTCTATTAATCAATATGCATGATGAGCATATTCTGAAAAGCTCAAGAATATTACCTAGCACCTTCATCATACCAGCATCACTACCTAACAGGTGCTCCAGGAAATGGCATTCCCATTTTAAAGACAAAATAGTTAAGTCTAAAAATAACTTATGGTGATTTTATAGCTTAGTTGAGAGGATTATCACAATTGAAATGTAAAAATGGGGATATCTCTGTAGATATTGCTAGCCAGAAGGGAAAATCTGAAAATTTTAATTGTACTCTGGATAAAGGAATGTTTTTTCTCTCAGCATTTTAGCAACTATGTCATTTCGCATAAAAATAGAAGGGCAATTTATAGCAATGAAAATACGGCTTTCCCATGGGTCATTTAGAAATATATAAGAACATTTTGGTTGTTATAAATATCGGAGCTTGCCGATATTTAATGAACAGGGACTAGAAATTTTATTTTTTATTAATTTATTTTTTAACTGAAGTAATATTGGGGTACCCCCATCAGGTACTACCACCATCATGCACCTACCACCAACTGACCCACATTCCAGCACCATAGACTATTGTGCTTTCTTCCTTCTTTGTTATTTTCCCTCCCTCCTCCCCAACTTGTTATTTCAGACCTGTAGTCAGCTATCAAGGGTTAGTTTAATAAATTTAGTTACTTTATATTCCACATATTAGTGACATCATGTGGTATTTACCTTTCTCTTTCTTACTTATTTCACTTTTATCCTTTCAAACTCCATCCATGTTGCCACAAATGGCATGGGTTTATACTTTTTTATTGCTGAATAGTATTCCACTGTGATATATATATAGACATCTTCTTGATCCACTCCTCTCTTCTGGGGCATTTAGATTATTTCCATAGTTTAGCTGTAGTAAATAGTGCTGCAATAAACATGGGAGTGCAAGTTTCCTTTCAAATTAGTGTTTTGGAATTTTGGGGATTGATACCTAGGAGTGGAAATACTGGGTAGAATGGCAGATCCATGTTTAATGTTTTGAGACACCGCCACATTATTTTCCACAGGATCTGGACCAGTTTGCATTCCCACCAGCAGTGTAGGGGGATTCCCTCTTCTCCACATCCTCACCAGCACTTGTTTCTGGTCTTCTAATACGGGCCATTCTCACAAGTTTGAGGTGGTATCTCATTGTGGTCTTGATTTGTATTTCTCTAATAAGAAGTGATTGTGAACAGTTTTTTGATGTGCCTGCTGGTCATTTTAATGTATTCTATGGAGAGGTGTCTGTTTAGTTCTTTTGTCTGTTTTTTTCCATTGGGTTGTTTTGTTTTTGGAGAGTTTTATGAGTTCTTTGTATATATTTGATGTGGGTCCTTTGTCAGATGTATGGTATGCAAATATTTTCCTCCATTCAATAAGGTATCTTTTTATTTGAATTATGGTTTCTTTCACTGTACAGAAGCATGCTAGTCTGATGTAGTGCCAGTTGTTTATGTTCTCTTTTGTTTTCCTTGCTGTTGGGATTAAACTCCTAAAGGCATTATGAAATGTTTTGTCTATGTTTTCTTCTGTGTATTTTATGGTATCAAGTTTTACATCCAGTCTTTGATCTATTTTGAGTTGATTTTGGTGTACAGTGTGAGATGGTGGCTTAGTTGCATTCTGCTGCATACAGTTGTCCTAAAACCCTTTATTGAAAAGGCTATCTTTAAGAACCAGGAATTTTAGACTTCTGACAATATATAAGATAATCCTGCACTTAAAATTGCTCCAGGATGTGGGAATTGTGGGAGTGTGCAAATGAGTGACTATAATGAATCAGGTTAGAGAAGAGTAGAAGTTATTAGTCATTACCAGGATTAGTAAATGACTATTTCTATGGAATAGAAAGCCAAATGTTACTTCCATGCTCAGAATCCACCTTGATTACTGATTATGGAAGTTAGAATGTCTAGACAAAGCAGGATCATAGCCCCAGTCTAAATTTTCACTCTTTTTTTTATTTTTATTTTTTATTTATTTAAATTTCATTTTTATATTTCCCATACAATTACAACCCCCTTATTTTGACCCCAAGCCCTCCTTTCCCTGCCCCCCACCACCCATAGAGTGTCTCTGGTTCATAGTTGTTTGTTGATTTTGATATTTTCTTTCTTGTAGTTATTCTTTTTCCTGGTCCCTTATTTGAGTTTTCTAGATTCCTGCTATGAGTGAGACCATCCGGTATTTTTCTTTTTCTTTCTGGCTTATTTCGCTGAGCATGATCCCTTCCAGCGCCATCCATGTTGCTGCAAATTGCATGTGTTTCTCTTTTTTGAATGCTGAGTAATATTCCATGGTGTATATGTACCACTCTTGACCCACTGCTGTTGTTGAGAACACTTACAGAATCTGAATATTATTCCCAATGTTATTCCCAGTGTTCTCTATGAACTCTGATGATGGAATATAAATCCTGAAAAATTGCAATCTTATTTATAGTGTACAAAACCCACCATTAATTTCTTTTGGAGAATAATAATTATTTTTTGTTGTTTTTGTTTTGTTTTGTTTTGTTTTTTTGTGGGACCCTCGCCGGTGGCCGGGGATCGAACCAGCGCTGCAGAGGCTGCGGGCAGCTTCGCAACCCAGCGCTCAACCGCTGTGCCACCAGGGGAGGCCCAAGAATAATTATTTTTGAAAAATTTTGTAGATTCTCCTTGAACCCTGTTAATGGAGTTGAAGACACCTTCTGGAGAAGCCAGATATTGTGCTAAATGTGAAGTTCCTCTTTTTATCTCCATCAATGGTAAACTCACCCAGTACATGACTTGAAGCATCATTTATATAGCTAAGACTCTCAAGTTTTTAACTTTAGCCCAGCTCTCCCTTCTGAATATAATACTTATATTTTCAATTGCCTATCAACATCACTTAGATGTCTAGTAGACATTTCAGACTCAACATCTTAAAAACTGAACTCAATGTCCCTCCTCCTCCACTATATAAAAGTAGCCATCTTTCCTTTTTCAGTAAATAATAAATTTCACCAACCAGAAACTCAGACTAAAAACTTGGAAATCATGCTTCATCCCATTATTTATATCATACTTCATAGTTCATTCAACAAGAAATCCTGCTGGTCCTTTAGAACTTATCCAAAATCCAGCTGCTTCTTATTATCATGTCTACAAATAAAACGCTGACTTAGTCATAATCATTTCTTGCCTGGATTACTACAATATCCTTGCAACAAGACTCTGATTCTTATTTCCTCTCTCCCCACCACCTTACCTGCAGGCAGACTATTCCTAACACAACATCCATTTAAATCGTAAGTCAGGGCCTCCCTGGTGGCACAGAGTTAAGCACAGCACTGTGAAGCTAAGCACAGCACTATAAAGCTATCCGCAGTCTCTGCAGCATGAGTTCGATCCCCGGCCATCCAGGGAGCAACACACATGGCACAGCAGACCTCTCCTATCTCGCCTGCTGCTCCCCTCAGCAGTGTATTTCAGTCAGTATGCCTGTTGGGTTCCCCACTCTGTCTCTGCTGAATCCTCTCACCACCTCCCACACCTCTGGCCTGTACCCCAGTTCTTGTATGCATAAATAAATAAATCTTTAAAAAAAATCATAAGTCAGATATGTCATTCTTCTATTCAAAATCCTACCATAGCTTCCCACATTAATTGGGATAAAATTTGAAGTTCTTAAAGTGGCCTGCAAAGGTCATGATATGCCCTTCTCCCATCCCTGTCTGACCTCAAGTCAGAAGGGAAGTCCTTCTACTCCCTCTTCATACATTTGGCTTTAGCTATATTGGCCTCTTTGCTGCACCTTGAAAATATCAGGCATATACCTTCATGAGAGCCTTTGCACTTGCAGTTTCCTCTGCCAGAAAGCTTTTCACCAGATAACTGACAATTAACTCCCTAAGCTCCTTCCAGAGTTTGTGCACATAGCATCTTCTGAATGAGGTCTACAATAGCCACACCTATAGCAAATTCCAACTATCTACCAGATCCTGGTATCCCCCAAAATCATCCTGCTTTATGATTTCCCAAGGAACACACTACCTTAAAACTTGCTATTGAATTTATTTATTATGTTTATTGTCTAGTTCATTCCTATCTTGTCTTTAAATTACATGTATGCAGAGATGCTTACTAGTTTTTCTTGCTATTGTATTTCAAATACCTAGGACAATGTCCAGTACTTAAGGAGTGCTTGATAAATATCTGTTATATGACTTTCAAACATCCCAATACACATTCCTGTAGTTGAAAATTTTTTATGCACTGTAATTTGAGTAAATATATTCTTCCTTTTATTTGAAACATAAGCATTTATCATCATTTGGCAAAATCATATCAAATACAGAACTGGCACATGGCACTGCCATATTAGAGTTCTGAGCAGATACAAAGTCTACCTTGGTAGCTGACATGTTATAATGATTTTACCTATAGTTGTAAACAACTGACCATTTTGTCTCCTGGAGTGTTTTTATCTGTATATTTTCATATTTAAATACATACTATTTTATTAAAATTATATTCCTCCCATTTACCCTTAATATTACTCTCAGGACATTATATTATTTGTTTAATAGGGCATCAGTAGGTCAGAGTATGAATAAACTTCATTTATTAATTTTGAAGAAGCTTTTAAGAAATATTTATCATAAAAAAGGTATTGGATTAAGAATCACAGTAATGTAGTGAATAATACTTCCAAACTACACACTCCATTTTTACCTGTGACTTTTTTTTTAAGATTTATTTATTTATTTATACAAGAACCGGGGTATAGGCCAGATGCCCGGGAGGGTGATAGGATTCACCAGAGACAGAGCGGGAAACAGAACAGGCGGACTGACAAAATACACTGCTGAGGGGAGCAGTGGGTGATACAGGAGACTTCTGCCACGCCATGTGGGACCCTCGCTGGCGGGGCAGGATCAAACTGGCATTGCAGATGCTGCAGACAGCTCCACAGTGTGGCGCTCAACTGCCTGTGCCACCAGGGGAGGCCCGTGACTTTCTTTTAAAAAAAAAATTTATTGATTCATGCATACAAAAACTGGGGTACAGGCCAGATGTGTGGGAGGGTGAGAGGATTTACCAGAGACAAAATGGGGAACAGAACAGGCTGATTGACTGAAATACACTGCTGAGGGGAGCAGCAGGCGAGACAGGAGAGGTCTGCTGCGCCATGTGGGTATCTCCACCATGTGGGTATCTCTGCAGTGGGCTGGGATGGAAACCACGCTGGGAGGCTGAAGACAGCTCACAGCACTGTGCTCAACCGCCTGTGCCACCAGGGAGTCCCTACCTTGTGACTTTCTAGAGACATCTGGGCACTCTGAAAATATGGAGTAGTAGGTAAAAACCAAATCCACTAATATTAGGTAAAAGACAACCTTATGGAAAACACTCACCAGTTCCACAAATTTCTTGCCAAAACAAGAAAGCACAATTTTCATGTCTATGATAAGTAAATCTACTTTCTTTGCGACCATTAGCTGCAACTACAAATTGGAAAACTTTTGCAGAAAGTCTTCTAAGCACAGGCCTTCTGAGAAAATTCTTTCTAAAGTCAACTATATGTAAAGCCAGGAGAGTATTTGCTTCCCTGTACCTGGTACAGAACATATTCCTAGCTCTGTTGTCCCAAATTAATGTTCTATCTAGTCTTTTGCAATCCGTCAAAGTTTTCCCTCAGAAGGTGTATTTGGAACATGTTTTCTGACTTTTACCTCTTGGCTATACCAGTTATTTGTCCCTTCCAGGATGAAATTCATAGGCTATACTGTAACTACCCTTATTTACCAGATCATTTCTGGTCACAAATAGCAAATGAAAATTATTTTCATGTTGCTCCTTGTTCTTCTGCCCTTGTAGCCTTGTACTATATTTGACATGCTTGCCTACATAACATTTTATTTTTAAAGATTTATTTATTTATGCATACAAGAACTGGGGTACAAACCAGAGGTGTGTGTGTGGGGGGGGGTGAGAGGATTCACCAGAGACAGAGTGAGGAGCAGAACAGGCAGATCAACTGAAATACACTGCTGAGGGTAGCAGCAGGTGTGTCAGGAGAGGTCTGCTGCGTCATATGGGTAGCTCCCTGGCCAGGGACCGAACTCATGCTGCAGTGGCTGCGGAGAGCTTCATGGATTGCATCTTAACCTCTTGCATTTAATGCATAGAGTTACAACTCTAATATTTCAGGTCTATACCAGATGGGTCTAAGAAGTGACAAAGAACAAATAATTTCTTTTACTTCCATATATTGCAAATGACACCCCTGATCATAGTGTTGCACATTTGTACAAGTTTGGCAGAAAAAGTCTAATGTATGGTTCTTTAGTCCCATAATATCATCAATTTAAAAAGAAAATTTCCTGTCACCCATCTGAATCCCAAAGCATTTAATCAATAATGAAAGTTTGATTCTCTCACATTCACTGGTATGAAGAAATTTTGGGTAAATGATAGACTGTAAGAACTTCTGTAATGAAACTTCTTTAAGAAAACCACTGGGACTATAAGATATTATCACCTCTTTGGGCACTTGGCCAAGACAATGAACTGATTACTCATATTCATGCACACTCTCCCATAAATAGTATGTCATTTTAATGGCTTCTGGTGTTCATGATTTAACTTTTAGTTTCTATAATCTAGAGTGCAACAAAATTCTCCCTCACTGTTGGCCTCTGTTCACTCATTGCTTCCCTTTCTCCTTTCCACATCAACCAACTTGCAGCCTTGCTCTGAGCTGCCATAGTCCCCTCTCCCCACCACCAGAGAAGCTGCCACTGTTAATAATATAAAAGGAAAGTGAGAGGGAAGGACTGGGGGGAAAGGATTCTCTATCAAGAAGACACAAATGAGTGAACTTGTGACTTATTCACTCTATCCATTGCCATATGACTCAAACCCCTGTCCCCAGGTTGAGTTATTATCTAAGAAATCAAGTGTTACTTGAGTAGAAGCAACTGTCTCACCTTTACTTTGAAACTGATCCAATGCTTGAGAAAGCCATGTTCCTACCCCTGCTTGAACTAGAAACTGTGTAGAAGTTCCTGGAGTATAGAGTATTGAAACTTGCCAAAGGTCCTTCTGGAACTGTCCAGAGTGCCAAAAAATCAGGGAACAGTCACTTTGGCAGGGTTTCACTAGTCTACAAATCAAGAACTCTGCCATCTAAAGATCCAAACATCAAGACAGAACATCAGCAGAATGGCTTACATAAATGTTAATGTTTGATGGAGAAGCCAAGAACTATTTTGCAGACTTTGGGCACAGAAAACTACAGGCTTAGTTCTTCTTCACAGTGATGGCAGATACTGTTTGTGCAGAGATCTGAGTGAACAAATGGTCAGAATGCACTCTTCAGTTAGTTGCCAATGTCACAAACCTCGACAGCACAGAGCACATGAAAGAGTTGACATTGGATGCAATTTGTTACATCTGCCAAGATATTCATACAGAGCAGCTGCAGGATAAATCCAATACAATTCTGACTGCCATAATCCTGGGGAAGAGGAAAGAACATCCTAATAGTAATGTGAAGTTCATTACTTCTAAGGCACTCCTGAACTATTGGAGTTCATCAAAGCATACTTTGACAAAGAACCTGAAAGGCAATTTCTTTTCCAGGTAGTCTATGAAGCAACCTATTATCAATATAATAAGGTTTTAGTGACTGAATTACAGATTGTGGTGAAGAAAATGTCCTTGTATTATTAGTAAATGGGGACACATATGAGTCCTGCTCTTTTTGTGATCACAATTGAAGTGAAACAGTGACTTTGATTAAGTGGCCCTATAAGGAATAATATTCTGGTTCAATGTCTATGATGACAAAATAGATTTAACCATTGAAGCTTAAAATGCAGCAGAACAAAGAAGGCTCCCAGAACACAGCAAGATCTATGCGAAGGGAGCACTACAATTTAGAGGTTCCAATTCTCAGACAGACAGTTGCAAAGGATGACGAAAACAATGATGCTTTTGACCACCTGACGTGAAAATAACATTGTCTCACATGACCTTCATTTTCTTGAAGAACATATCAAGAACCTTCATCAGTGATACCCGGGTACCACCATAACCCAATAAGCTCAAATTCGTAGTTATACAGACAATGTCCATCTAATGTAATTAATCAAATACTTGTATGTAAGGTGTTTGATATGCGAGTATATACGCTGAGGATTGCTTTTGCATGCTCCATGAAGTTGCCAACAGCGGTATCTCGTTGGCATCCATGTTACAATATCTGGTAAATGACCTGAATAATAAACCCAGAATGGCTTCAAACGTATTTTTGACTTTTTATAGTCTAGATGAAGCTTCTTATGAAACTTCAAAAGTGATTATTAGGGAAACAAACAAACAAACAAACAAACAAAAAACCCCAGACACATACAGCTTATTCTCACATTTTAGAAGCTCATGGAGACAACAGCCAGACATGATGGTCACAAGAACAATGTGAGAATCACTGCAGGTGAAATTTTCATGGAAATTGTGAAAAAAATAATACCAAATACTATTACCTTCAGTTCAAATATTGGCTGCTCTAGTTGACTGTAAAAAGCATATAGATGCAGATAAATTCACATATAATAGCACTCCTGATAAGATCCAATTCAATGACCATTAGTCTTTATTCTACAAAGTTCCTCAAAATGTTCTCTGAAAAGCACAGCATCAAGAAGACATAATGAGTCTGTTTTAAGGACTTTACAAACTACAGGTGGACCCCAAGGATGCAAAAGAATGAACTGATGGGAGTTAACAAATTTGAGAGAATACTATTTGGTGAATTCCTAAAGTATATAGAGGCCTTAAGGGTCTCCTGACGATGGGCACTAGTTGGAAAATTGTAGTCTGAGGTTTCATTGGAGACTATTAGATAATTGGAAGACCTAGCTTGAAAGTTAGTATCTTACTTCTTGTTGATGGAGAACATAGGGAATGAAATTGCCCATAGGTCTATAAGTGTTTGGTAATATTGCCCTTATTGACAGAGAGGTTAGGAAATATCTAAAGGTGGTATTAAATATGTTCAGAAAGCCTGTGAATCTCAGGCGAACAAGTCAAATTATAACATGGTGGATTATCTGAATGACCTAAGGGAAGGCTGCTTAGAAACCTATAATGTAATTATTCAAGGTCAAAGGGACAAGTATAAAAGAAGAATACATTCCCAGATATACTGCTGATATAGCAAAGCGTAGAATTTAGTCTGTATTTCGCTGACCACGTTGCTACATTTGAGGATGATAGAGAAAATGTAGGTGATGGTGTTGCTGAATAGATATAGAATATATGTACATAGAACTTGAGAAGGATATACTGAAGTTAGAAGCAGCTAGACTGATGAGTACTGAATTGCTAAATAAGGGACAGAGATTAAAACTAGCAAAAGAAACCCATGGTCCATGGACAGCAAAATAACTGAAGAACCAAATCAATTTGTGGCAAACAGGATGATACATAAGATCATCACAGGAAATGTGTAGTTGTTTGAAAGACCTGGAAATGAGGACTGTGTACAGATCCTGAACATAGAATACATTGAAAACCTAGGTTGTTTGCTAGAAACAGGCTGATTGTAACAAAATGATCTTAGCAACAAAAAAGAAGCTTAGACTCAAGAGTTAAAGGTTGGAAGACAATCCTGCAAGTAAATGACAAACAAAAAATGTAAGGAACAGATATACTTAGAAAAATAAAATCCCAAGGCCTCCCTGGTGGTGCAAGGGGTAAGCATAGCACTGTGAAGCTACCCGAAGCCTCTGCAGCATGAGTTTGATTCCCCAGCCGCTGCCCAGGGAGATACCCACATGGCACAGCAGACCTCTCCAGTCTCGCCGACTGCTCCCCTCAGCTGTGTATTTCAGTTCATCTGCCAGTTCTGCTCCCCACTCTGTCTCTGGTGACTACTCTCACCCCCTGCAACTCTGCCTGTACCCCAGTTCTTGAATGCATAAATAAATAAATCTTAAAAAAAAAAAGAAAAATAAACTTCCAATTAAAAAAGACAATAAGAGATAAAACAGACATTACATTATGATTCAAGACCTAATACAACATGAAGAAACAGCACTCATAAATATATATGCACAGAATGATGGAGCTCTGAGATAATAAGACAATTACCTTTTTTTTTTTTTTAAGATTCATTTATTTATTTATGCAAGCACTGGGTACAGTCAGAAGTGCGGAAGGGTGAGAGAATTCACCAGAGCCAGAGCAGGGAGGAGAACAGACAGACTGACGAAGCACACTGCTGAGGGGAGCAGTGGGCGTGGCAGGAGAGGTCTGCGCGCCATGTGAGACCCTTGCCCGCGGCCGGGGATCGAACCGGTGCTGTAGAGGCTGCGGGCAGCTTCGCAGCCCAGCGCTCAACCGCTGCGCCACCAGGGGAGACCTAAGACAATTACTAATAGAACCAAAGAGAGATATTTACAACAACACAATAGTAATAACAGATTTTATTATTCCACTTACAACTATGACTAGATCAAGAAAAGAGAGAATAAATAAGAAATTAATATTTTTATTTTATTTTTTAAAATGTCACTTGTTAACTATTTCATGAATTTTTTTTAATTTTATTTTTATATTCCCCATACAATTGCAACCCCCTTATTTTGACCCCAAACCCTCCTTTCCCCACCCCTCCATAGTGTGTCTCTGGTTCATAGTTGTTTGTTGGTTTTGATTTTTTCTTTCTTATATTCTTTTTCCTGGTCCCTTATTTAGGTTTTCTAGATTCCCGCTATGAGTGAGACCATCCGGTATTTTTCTTTTTCTTTCTGGCTTATTTCGCTGAGCATGATCCTTTCCAGCGCCATCCATGTTGCTGCAAATTGCATGTGTTTATCTTTTTTGAATGCTGAGTAATGTTCCATGGTGTATATGTACCACATCTTCTTGATCCAGTCATCTATTTTTGGGCATTTGGGATGTTTCCAAAGCTTAGCTGTTATAAATTGTGCTGCTATAAACATAGGGGTGCGGGTGCTCTTTGGAATTAATGAGAAATTAATATTTTTAAATGAAGAACTAGGGCAAATAGTTTTAACAGACATCTACAGAACACTCAACCCATAAAATTTGTTGTGTAAATATTTTTCTCAAGGGCACATGGAGCTTTTTCAAGAATAGATCATATTTTGTGACACAAATCAATTATTATCAATAAAACTACAAATATCAAACTCACACCAAGTACTCACTGTGACATAATACCACAAAAAAAGGACAAACTGCGAATACATGGAGACTAAATAATATGTTGCTTAGTAGATATTGGATAAAAGAGGAAATTAAAACATAAATGAAAATATAACTTGTAAAGAATAAAAGTGAAGGTATACCAGTGAACAGTGAAGACTACCAGCATATAAGGCTTATAGCAAAAGCAGGTTTAAGAAGGAAAATACTTGCAATACAGGTTCTTAATGCAATACATTCAGAAGCAAGGAAAATCATGAATAAATAACCAAAATTTACACTTACAGGAATCTGAAAAAGAAGAACAAAGAAGATTCAGATTTAGTAGAAGGAAGAAAATAATAAAAATTAGCGGAAAAAGAAGTAAAATAAATGTGAACAAGCCTATAAAAAGATTAATGAAAATAAGAGTTGGTTTTTTTGAGAATCTAATCAAAATAGATAAACCTTAAGCTAGACTAACAAAGAAAGCAAGAGAGAAAACATCAATAGACACAGTCAAATATGAAAGGACAAATTGCCACAGAGAGCACAGAAATACAAAGATCTAAGAGATTACTATGAACAACTATACGCCAATGAATTTGATAACCTTCAAGAAATTGATACGTTCGAGATCAATATATTTTACCAAGACTAACCAGGAAGAAACAGAAGAAGGGAATGAATCAATCACAAGATTAAACTTGAAATAGCAATAAAAAAATATTCCCCGATACAAAAATATAAGGCTCAAGACTTTACAAATGAATTTTATCAAACCTTCAAATAATTAATGTTCATCTTGCTCAAATTGCTTTTAAAAATACATGAAGAGGGAACATTCCTTAATATATTTTATAATACCAACATTACTGTACTACTAAAATCACATAAAGACAGCACTAGAAAATTATAGATCAACATCCTTGATGGATATTGATGCAAAAAACTTCAACAAAATAATAACAAATTGAATTCAACAATAGACAAAGATTATACATCACCATCAAGTTAGATTGATCCCAGGGGTTCAAGGATGGTTTAATATATTTAAATCAATCAATATAATACATTATACTAACAAAAGTACAGATAAAAATCATGATATTATCATGAGATCCAGGGAAAGCAACTGATTTGTTAGCAGCATAATCACTGTTGGTTAGTTAAGTAGCAATGACTTCAGAGAAATTCATTAAAGTAGTGGTATTGGAAAAGAGAAAAAATGGTAAATTTACTTAAGTGAATGAAGAAGAGAGGAAGGGGAAAGGAGAGGTGAAAGGAGGACAATGAGGGGGAAATTTTGAAGTTATGTCTCCCCACAGAATGCCACAATTTGCTTTTTAATGTTTTAGCTGATATTAAGTGGAATGACTGATTTTTCCAGAAAGGAGAGATTGGGATCATATTTTTGTCATTCTTTGTCATCAAACACATTCTTCATGTAGTACTGATGATGGTGATGGTGCCTAAGTGTATTTTCCTTTGTCATACAACATTGTTTGCTTTCAAGCTAAAAGGAGTTTATATATATATATATATATATATATATAAAATGAAGCTGTATCAAAGGTCTCAACTTCAAGTCATTAAAATCTATCTTTTTCCATTAAAAAAAGATAGGGTGGATAAACGCTGCATTTCATAAAACTAAATAAATCGCAGTCTACCAATGAAGCAAAAGTGTTGTAGAAAAAAAAATAGAAAGACGCTCTTCAGGTCTGATTGCTTTTAGTTATGGGGAAAAACCAATAAGTGTCAGAATAAAAATCTAGATTTTCAGGACAAAAACAAAACCTACAGTCTAAGGAAGCCCAAATTTCAATGATCAAAACTGGCAGCACAAAGACAAAGCACCCTTTCAACTTGTATATGACAGCTTGGATACCATTACATATGTACATATACAATGTTGAGGAGTTTACAAAAGATTTACAATAAAAATATATAAAGTACAACAAACTTTAAGTAACTATTTGGTCTATAAAATGAAGATTAATGATTAAACAAAATCTAACAAACTAAGCACTTTTCTAAAAAAATAGCTTTTATTCAATTGTGTCTAATGTAGCATTAATTTTTGTTGCACTTTAAAACCAGCTAATCACAAAACAACCAAAAATATATGCATGAATTACACATATGTATAATCACATATGTATGCGATATGTATGTGTGTATAATTACATCTGGCATGATGAAAACAATACTTATAAAAGGTTTCATGTTTCCATTGCATTGAATATTAACATAATGACATCAAACCTTCCACAGAAATAAAACAAATTTTAGGGAAGATGCAAATTTGTACCTCTTCCAAAAGATGAGGAAAAAGGCAATCTTGTTTCCCTCTTGCAGATCTATGCTAAAATTGAACCTCATCTAATAGCCCTTTATAATTACATTTGGCAAATAGTGTTGTGTGTTAAAATTCTCCAAACTCTATTTGACAGACCCATGCAGCCATTCTAACCCTGATGTTTCCAAATGTATACTTTTCTTTTTTTTCCATAAAGCAAAAAGGTTAGAAGGTGAGTTTGAATCAAGTCAAATAACTGATAAAAGCAAATCTCTTGTGATGGGCAGGCCTCAAAAGCTTGTTGAAGGCTGTTTCAACTAAACATTGATTAAAAAAATGGATTCTTATCTGATGTTTATCCAAACTTATCTGAAATTGAACATCTTTGTTCTAAAAAACCGGGCTAAAAATCTGACTCTGATTTTGGTGCTTTAGTTCATAATAGGTCACAAGTATCAAATAAAATCGCCCAACTATGAATTGGAGATATGGCTAGGAAGAAAAGCTGTGAGATTAGAAATTGAAACTGTCAGAACTTTGAAAATGTTTAGGGGCAATGAATCTCAATTTGGGGGAATATATATAAATATAAAATTAGAATGAAAGAAGACAATCAATGTGTTTGAAAATACAATACAAATGTGTTTTTATCATGTTATTGTGTTATGTGTTGTTGGCTCTTAATCAGGAGCTAAACTATTTTGAAATTTCATATAACGCTAAAAGAGTATGAGGTTTTTGTGTTCACCAAAAGGAAACAAGAATGACTTCTGCTTCTGGGAATATATTATTCCCACTGAGCACAGGCAGTAAACCTTGACCTTATAAGTAAAACAAACATAACAAAGATGGAGAGAAGAAAGTGGACTGGTCCTTTGTTAAAAAGTAAAACGGGCACAGCCATTAATTGGCAGCATATTTATACACCATCTTTGCTTTCGACACTGCCATTCTCAAGCTGGTTAAAACAGCCCTCTCCAAAGCAGCTTTCCATGTGAGCACCCTGAATACAGCAACTGGCTCCCCTATCTAAGAAATGACCTGATTTACGGAAGCCACAGAAAAAAAAGAAAGTGAAATCTGGATCCTTCTGAAGTGATTTAATTCCTGGCTTTTCTTCTGGTGGTATCAGAAGAGGTTGTTAGCACACAAATGTTCGGATGCTGTCTTCTTCAGCATGTGTTTGTTTTCCGTATTTCTTTCTCAGTAGTTCATCTGCTCAACACTGTCCACAAAGCAATCCTGAATATCTAGGTATCTTTATAAAGAAAGAGCAGAAGTATGACAACTCAAGAAGTAAAGTTTGGGGCTATCTGTACTCTAGAACACACCCAGGAACGTTAGGGTATTAATTTAACTCCTCAGACCCATAAAATGTACTGAATAGTATAATTATTTATTATTATGCATTGACATCCAATCATTGAATGAATGTAGTTTAGTCCATACATAACAAAATATTTTATAAGTAAGCTCTTTATAAAGTTATTTATAACTGGAAAAATGTGTATAATATTATAATATTGTGAAAAAAGGCAGAATATAAGTTATATGTATAATATTACCACAACATATTCATAGAAAAATATGTTTTTAAAGATTTATTTATTTATACATACAAGAACTGGGGTATAGGCCAGAGGTTTGGGGGATGAGAGGATTCACCAGAGACAGAGAGTGGGGAACAGAACAGGGAGACTGACTGAAATACACTGCTGAGGGGAGCAGGGGGTAAGACAGGAGACGTCTGCTGAGCCATGTGGGTCAGCTCCCTGGCCAGGGATCAAACTCATGCTGCAGTGGCTAAAGATAGCTTCATAGAGCTGAGACTTTAACCACTGTGCCACCAGGGAGGCCTACATCAGGAGAAATTTAAAGGGCATTATGCCACTGGAAAAAAAAAAAGAAAGAATAGCCAATCTCCAAAGGTCAGATACTTTATCATTTCACCTATATAACACTCTCAAAATGAGGAAGATGGAAAACAGATTATGGCTTTCTAGGAGTTAAATATGATATAAGAAGGAATGGGTGTCACTATAAAGGATTAGCATGAGGGAGATCTTTGTGGAGGTGGAACAATTTTGTATTTTCCCTACAGTGTTGATTACACAAATCTACACATCACACATTGACATAGAACTTGTGGATTGTGATGGTTAATGTATTGACTTGACTAGACATAGGGTTCCCAGATTAAACGTTATTTCTGGGTGTTTCTGTGAGGGTGTTTCTGAATGAGAATAGGATTTGTAGATTGTCCTGTCCAATGTAAGGTGTAATCCATCCCTTTATTCTTACCTCATCAATTGAGCTAGGTCATCTCATCTTCTCTGGCCCTTAGACCAGGATTGATATACCACCAGCTCCCTGGCTGGTAGGCCTTCAGACTCAACCTGAATAACGCCACCGGTTTTTCTGGGACTTCTTAGGCTTCATAATTATATAAGCCAGTTCTTCATAATAAATAAGCAGGGCCTCCCCTGGTGGCGCAGCGGTTGAGCGCTGGGCTGCAAGGCTGCCCGCAGCCACTGTAGCCCTGGTTCGTTCCCCGGCCGCCGGTGAGGGTCCGCCCCCCCCACAAAATAATAATAATAATAATAAATAAGCAATATTATGGTTCTGCTTTTCTGGAAAATACTGACTAGTACCCACATATAGTAAACAAAGTTGATGTTCTGATTTTGATATTGTATTATAATTGCTTAAGATGTAACCATTGGGATAACAGGGCAAAGGGTACAGAGAATTTATCTTTACTATCTATGCAACTTCCTATTAATCCATATTTATTTCAAACTGAATTTTTAAAAAAGCCATACATTTAAAAGTTTTATGAATGCCGATAGCGGAGAAAACATACATAACCATTTAAGAAGGCAAGAGATGTTTTCTTAATCCCAATTTTGAGATTTGTGCCACATTTCATTTAACCAAAACTTCAGTTCAAGATTATGGTTCTTACCTGCTACTGTTTAGAGTTGGAGGCAATGTCATTGGAGGATCATAAAAACGCAGAAAAGTAGCACAAACCTCCATTTCATACCCTGATCCATTGACACTTGTCCAGAGAATTTGTCTCAATAGAGTATGAAGCCTAAATTCATAGCATTTATTCATTTGAGTTAAATGTTTCTAGTAGGTGTGGGGCTTTCACATTTAAAAGATAGAGTTTATCTTCCTTAATGGCTTTATGGTCTTTAGACTATCTTTTCTGCCTGTGACCAATGGAACCACCACTATAGTATTACTAAGCGACTGCCCTCTAAGGACAGGTTCAGCAAAGTGTGCTGCATGATATAGAAACAGCATCAGGAACCTAAAGTAGAAGGGCTTATGCAAGAACTAAAACGTTATTTTTTCAAATACAAAAGATGTTCCAGGCTAAGCAATTTAGAGCTGATAATGTCAAACCAAGGTCACAAGTATGAATTTTTGTTTTTAAGATCTATCATCTTTTACATTAACTTCCACAATCAAGATTATCTGATCATTCAGTATTAGGGTTCTAGCTATCACATCTCCATTACTGGCAGGAAGCAGGAAATGGGAAAGAGAAAGACTGTCTATATCAAATGCTTTCTCTTTCTCAAGGAGAGTTCCTGGAAGTCCCATTCTATCTCTCACATTGTATTGGCCATTCAGTATAAAACTGGGTCCTTTTATAAGCTAAGAAGAGAAAATGGATATTATGCAAGCAGCTAACAGTCTTTTTCACATACAAAAATAATTATTGCCAACATTATGGTTGTAAATAAGCCCAAAGAATACCTAGTCAATTAAGAAATACCATAATCTAGCAAAAAAAAAAAAAACAATCTGACAATACAGAGAACAGACTCTGGAAGATTGCAGATTGGCAAGTGACAAACTAAGAGAAAGAGAAGATTGACATACAGTTGTTTGCAGTATCTAAAAATGTATAGCAGTTAAACCTGGACCCACAAAATGTGGTGCACCCAGCAGGCTGAACAGTGATTGAAAGGACCTTCAAGTTCTATAATAAAGAGCAGGATATTATTACTAGCAACAATATGTTGAGATTTTCTCTAAATTGAGTGGAAATATATAAAGGAGTGTTTCACTAAAAATAAACTAAGATACAATTATCTCCATTTTAAAGATGGAGAAACTGAGGCTCAATGAAATTAAGAGTGTTGGGCAAATTCACAGGGTATCAAATAGCACAGCCTAGATTCTTCATAGCCAGAAATCTATCCTACTGTCAGTTGCACAAATCATTACTTTAAAAATGTTTCATCTGTATGTTTAGTCTTGATATGAGGCATTTATTTCTCCTTTCTGGGAACATTTTTTTTTCTTTTCTGGTTAGTTTAGAAAATTAATAATATTCAAAGCCATTGAAAGTATGATTTCTGAAAAAGAAAAAATACTGGGAGAATTGAGCCTGCTAGCCATTGGAGGTTTCATAGCCAGCTGAGTCTACCTCCAAGGGATCCATTTTACTCTCCAGAGAGGAAGAGCCCAGCTGCAGCCCTCCTCCAGCATTTTGTCCAGCTGCTCCAAAGTGCTTTGTTTGCAGGGGCAGCCATGGCCAGCTATTTCTACGAAAGATAAAGGATCCTGATTATGGCAAGTATTCCTGCTGCAAAGCATACCTTTTTTGCAGTTGCTTGTTTGTTTTATTTAAAACTATTGACAGCTCTCTGCTTTCTCTGCTTCTATAAATAATCAGCCTTAATGATAAAGTATAACCTGCACATTCAAATGCACATTTGCTTCTATATATTTCTGTATCCTGAATAGTCACAGCTACAAAGACATCAGTTTTGAAAGGAGCATATGGTTCTGAACTTCATATTTCAAATCCACAATTCAACTTAAGAATTGAACATAATGTTTTCATTAACACTGATGATACATCAAACTGTTTCTTAAAAAAAATAATAAAACCTGGATTTGAGCTGTGAGGTTGGAGCTACTTAGAATTGAATTTTTATGTTGAAAAAATGATGTCTGACGGCATGATAAAATATGCATAAAATATTCTCTAAATTCACAATGTTTGTGTTAAGGTCTTACAAGAAACTAGGGGGCTATCTTCCTCAGTCACTTCACAAGTTCAATGCTAGAGTTCATTTGTGCTGATTCATTCTCATTTGACTGAATGATGTATGTCCTCCTTGCTGGTCATCAGCTTCTCCAGTCCCCCCTCAGATCCCCTTTTGGGGAACATATCAGCAAGACACAGCCGATGTGTGCAGGAGATACAAACGGTTGATTGTTACTCTGGAACCACTTGGTACTTTATGGAATACTTGGTACTGCGTGTGCACACAAAAAACTGAAATACAGTCATTTGAAGCTTTCTTATTTGAATTTATTTTGAACAAAAGATGCCAGATATTCCCTGTCTTACTTCTTCCAAACAGAAATACTCAACTTATCCATTAATGGTGAGCCTAGGGAGCTACAGTCCAACTTTTTCCCACTGTGCCCAAACTGTTCTTAATAGACCATCTCTTTGAGTGAGTAAAGGGAAGAGTTCAGGCGTCATGCAGAATAAATTCTTGCCTTAATTTAAAAGCTTTGCAAGAAATGGAAAATCCTTGGTGAGATTCGGGAGAACTCCATGCAGAAACTTCCTCTTCTTTCTTATTGCATATAAGAAGTAAATAGCTAGTGGAGGTTAGAAAATATAGGACCAAAGGGCATGTGAAAAACATTGAATTCCTTGAAATCTGTATCTTCTTCCCTCCCAGACAGTGGAATCTCTCAGTGGCTGCCACTACTACCCTCTCTGCTGCTGTCTAGTGGTCTCTGGCATTCTAGTTGCCTCCCCCCTCAGGTTTCACTCCTGAATTGTTCTGAGGTTTTTCTTAATAATCACAATATCAGTCTGATCTGTAATAATGATGTATAAAGGAAAAACCAAAAAATGAAGCCATGAAAATAACTGTCTTGGCAAAGCTGCAAATAAGCATGAAAACCTTCCAAATGTAGCTTTGAAGAAGCCTTGCAGGGGTCTCCCTGGTGGCACAAGGGGTTAAGACACAACCTATGAAGCTGTCTGCAGCTACTGCAGCACGAGTTTGATCCCCAGCAGGCCTGGGAGCAACCCACATGGCGCAGCAGACCTCTCCTGCCTCGCCCGCTGCTCCCCTCAGCAGTGTATTTCAGTCAGTCTGCCTGTTCTGTTCCCCACTCTGTCTCTGGTGAATCCTTTCACCCCCCACACCTCTGACCTGTACCCCATTTCTTGTACAGATAAATAAATAAATAAATCTTAAAAAAAAGAAGACTTGCAAGTATGTGTACATTGGGCTTATCTTTCTAAGAAAAAAACACTTGAGAAAATCAGATCGTTCTCATTGACAAGTCAGTGAGCTGTTAACTTTGAAGGCACATCAAGGTCTGAATTTTGCCTGGGGATATTTGTTTTTATTTATTTATTTACTTTTAAAGATTTATTTTTATTTATTTATACATACAAGAATTTGGGTGTAGGCCAGAGGTGCTGGGGTGGTGGTGGTGAGAGGATTCACCAGAGACCGAGTGGGGAGCAGAACAGGTGCACCTACTGAAATACACTGCTGAGGGGAGCAGTGGGAGAGACAAGAGAGGTCTGCTGCACCATGTGGGTCACCTCCCTGGCCAGGGATCAACTTGGGATCCAACTCTCATGTTGCAGCTGGTGCTGGCCATAGCTTGATAGTGCTGAATTTAACCCTTGTGCCACCAGGGAGGGCCCTGATATTTATTTGTTTTTAAAAGGAGGCAGCAGAGTTTTGTTTTATTAGGTTTTACTTGGAATGCTTTCTAGTGGGACATACCCTCTCCAGTTTTCCTCAAGTAGCGCCTCTCCCTATTGTTTTCCACCTGGCTGCAGCATCCACCTTGGAGTTTTTCTTGGCCTAGAGAATTTCAAGGCAGAAGGAGACACTTTGGTATTATCTGATCTCCTTTCCAAAATCATTTCCTGTAGTCCTACTCTTCCAAGGCCATACAATGTTGCTTGTAATAAAAAAGAAACACAATATGAAATGCTCTTACTGTGCATTTCTGATGTTCCAGGTCACAGAAGTTCACCAATTTGAGAGCTTGTGTGCTTTTAGCATGCTTGCTTTCCTGTCAATGGCAGAATAACGTGTCTACTTTGATAACTTCCTGAAGAACATTTTTTTATTCCAAGTCCAATGGCAGTATAACAACTCTATATGCATGCTACAGAGATGGAACTTGTGAATGTGATTTATTGTTAAGGGCTTCAAAGCTGTATGAAACACCTTAACATACACATGTAACTGCCTTACTCACTAGTAGAGTATATTCCTATGCCTGGTCTTATAATGATTGAAGAGGAAATTTAGGATTCGCTGTTATTGTTGATTTTGCATAAGAGTTCAAAATCCAGCAGGGTCACAAACAGAATCAACTCAATAGTGAGTACAATCCATTGGAAAGCAGGAAAATCACATTCATGTGCAGGTGCAGGCTTGGATGTTTTTTTCCCCTATACCTCTGCCTAGACTTTCTTATTGCTACCAAGGCAAATACAGGGAATGCCATTTGGCATAAGAAGTGCTTTGCCTTCCGACTGCCTATAAACCCCTTCAACTGTGAGGAAGGTGAAAGGAGCCATATGCTGCCCATATCCTGTGCTAGCCTGCTGTGCCATATCCAGGAGAGCTAGGGTGCTGGGAACCCTCTGGAACACAAAGGAAATAAAGTTGCAGAGGTGGAAGCCACTATCTCAGTGAATACATTGGCAAGTTGGTAACCATTCACATATTTTGGAGTATTGTTTTTTTCCTGAGTCACAGAAAAGTAGATTTTAGAATTCCAAGTCCATGCCCTACAGATCTTTATGTCAATGGAAGATAAAACAGGATCCATGTCAGGAGGGATCATCAACCTCAACCTGCTTCTCTTGGTTGATCCAGTGAATGGTACGCAGCGACTGCAGGGAAGAGACTCATCTATTGATGTGAGGACTACCTCCACGTGGGTTCTCCCCTAGTGTATGTTTGTGTGTATGCATGTATGTGTGTGGGTCTGTATCATTAAACTTAAAACCTAGTGATATACTAGCCAGAGATACTCTCAAATTTCTGAAGAGTTGCATCAAACTTTAGAGCCTATAGCTCCTGTTTAGTTGCTGGTTTCCTTTTCTTCCCCCAAACTGTTTTGGCATTACAGCTTGAGGACAGGGTAAGGAAAAGTAGTACAAATGTTGTTGCTGTTAGCAGGCTGTTGATCTTAGGCATATAACAGGGAAGAGGCGGAGAGGGGTCAAAACAGGGGCAGGAAAAACGCAAGGGACGATGGTGATGGTTCATGGGTGATGTAGTGGTGGGGGAATGATGGGGACTACACCTGAGGGGAGAAATAACAAAAATGAATAATGATATAAGAAAATAAATTAATGAAGTTTAAAAATAAAAAGAGTAATTGCTGTTGCTCCTGATACAGATGTTGACGCATCTTTTTAACATGGCCATGGTGTGACTAAAATGGTTTATCTTTTGATGCAATGAGCATGTTTAACTTTATATTCACCAAATAAATATAAAAATAAGTAAGACACCTGAGTAATAAGCACCACTTCCATTAGCGTTTCAGAACAATATTTTTTGTTGTTCTGTATTTTTTTCCTTTACACCTTGCAAATAGGAAGTAGATACAGCTGTGTGAAAATTGTTGCCAAGATTGAAAAATTTAAAGCTGACTCCTTTACAGAAAACCAGAGATTCTTAGTCTATTATGTGTACGTGTACACACACACACACCTCTTCTAATAAAAGTAGCGCATTGTTACTTTTTTCTTTAAGTGTGTTGTTTACTTATCACTAAGCCAAGAGTAATCTACTTGGTTTTAGCCTAAAGGATCTACACTACTCCCCAGTGATTCTCAGTTTGCTTGTGCTTGAAGTAAACTCAAGATTATTCTAACCCTCTTCTATCATCCTTTTAAAATTATTATTTTATTTTCATTTTATTTTATTCACCATTTATATATTGTGTGCCTACTATGGTACAAGGAACTATTTAGGACCTCCAGAAGAGATGAGAAGAGATGAGGCATCTGCAAATATTTACTTGCATATTTTTTATTTTGTAAAAATGCATAGGTATATTTCTTAAGAATAGGGCCACTTCTTGTATTCCCTACTATAAGGTCAATATCATGTGAAGCTCTCTTATAAACCCACAATAACTCGATGCTAATTTGTTGCCCTCCAGTTTTCCAAAACCCAGACCTCTGGTCAATTAAGTACTTGGGACATTGAAAATGAAAATATCAGGGGCCTCCCTGGTGGGGCAAGGGGTTAAGATAAAACCTATGAAGCTAGCTGCAGTCACTGCAGCATGAGTTCAATCCCCGGCCAGGGAGTACCCACATGGCACAGCAGACCTTTCCTGTCTCTCCCGCTGCTCCCCTCAGCAGTGCATTTCAGTACATCTGCCTGTTCTGTTCCCCACTCTGTCTCTGTTGAATCCTCTCACACCCCCCGCACCTCTGGCCTGCACTCCCATTCTTGTATGCATAAATAAATATATATTTTTTAAGATTTATTAACATAGCATACAAGAGCTGGCGTACAGGCCAGAGGTGGGGGGGGGGTGAGAGGATACACCAGAGACAGAGCCGGGAACAGAACAGGTAGACTGACTGAAATACTCTGCTGAGGGGAGCAGCGGGAGAGACAGGAAAGATCTGCTGTGCCATTGGGTTGCTCCCTGGCCTGCCAGGGATCAAACTTGTGGTGCAGAGGCTGCGGATTGCTTCATAGTGTGGTGCTTAACCCCTTGCCCCACCAGGGAGGCCCCCATAAATAAATAAATCTTTTTTAAAAAAGATTATTTATTTATTTGTTTGATTATTTATTTATTTATTTATAAAAGCACTGGGTATAGTCAGAAGCACGGGAGTGTGAGAGAATTCACCAGAGCCAGAGCAGGGAGCAGAACAGGCAGACTGATGAAGTGCACTGCTGAGAGGAGCAGCGGGCGGCAGGAGAGGTCTGTCGCGCCATCTGGGACCCTCGCCTGTGACCAGGAATCATCGAACCAGCGCTACAAAGGCTGCGGGCAGGTTCGCAGCCCAGCGATCAACTGCTGCGCCACAGGGGAGGCCTATAAATAAGTAAATCTTAAAAAAAGAAACTTAAAAAAAAAAGAAAATGAAAGTATCAGAAAAATTTTGATAGATGGTTTCCCTGATACTGCTACTTCTACCTACTTTGCCTATTAACACTAATCTGAATCTAAAATAGTGAATTTTTGATGAGTGTTTGCCACTCTAATCAACAGCATTCTCCATGAGAGCAAAGATCGTGTTAGCCTTGCTCAGTATGATATTCCTGCTCCCAATGCAATGCCTCTAACATAATAGGTTCTCGCTAAATATTTGTTGAATATTGAAGGAATAAATCAACTCTTATACAAACATTTCCCCTCATCATTTGGTAATTGTTGCCATCTTTTTTTCTTTTCTTTTTTTTTTTTGAGCAAAATAGATCATTGGATGAGACATAAAATAATCATCTGAATAATCGTCTGACTCCATGATTTCATGATCCAATATTGAGACTTACAATTTGCCATCCATGTACTTTTTTTTTTCATCCATGTACTTTTAAAGGTATGAAATGTTGAAAGATTATACAATATTCACCCCCAAAATAACATTCCTTGCCAAGGACTTAGCTGTCAAATAGGCGTGACAAATTGCACAATTGTTGCAGCAGTTTACTTGAGCAGTTTATGCGCTCTTTTCTACAAACAAAACCATAAAGGACTATAGTTCAACTTGAAACCCAGACAGTAGGAATGCTAAGGGAAATGGTGTTTCATTGACCTGTAGAGTGTGTTTTAGGTTTACATTCCTAACTGTGGAACTCTCCAATTACTACTGTTATAAATGCAATGCAAGCTCCCTGAAATAAAGGGAGAGAGAATTTAAGAAATACCTTCCCATGCCACAGGTAATTAAGAAGGATGAAAGCTCATAGCGAGCATGGAGGAATAAATAGAAGTGTCAGTGAACAGAATGTTATTTTTTGACCATGTGAGGGATAAGGTTCATCTTAGAAAAACCTGGGGAAAAAATGCTTGAAAGGAGCTTTTCCAATTTTATTAAGAAAGCTTTAAACTGAAACTATACAAAGAGAGAGGAAATGCCTTTAAAACAGTGTGTGACTGAACTTGATGTATGGTAGTACATAGGACAAAGTAAGAAAGCACTTAGAAAAAGATCTCAGTAAGTCTCATGAGAAAATAATGGGATATTTGGCAGCCATAGTTTTAGCCTCAGATGTCTTATAGCAATGGTGTGAGTATGGGAAATAAAAGCAGCTTGGAATTCTTGCACAAAGAGGTTAAATAGAGTTCAATAAGTCTCATGGAGGTTTGGTGAGATGGTAGTCAGTGAAAAATTGCAATTAAAGGTAATAATCTGTTCAAAAATAGGTTTAACAGGAAGAAAAACATCAGATGTTACATAGATGCAGAGTAGGGGAAAAATCATGAATCTAGAGGCAGAAGCATGGTGAGAAGAAATAGCAAAGTAACCTAACAGTGGGACTACCATATAACTTGTTTGCTCAAGTGGCGGCTATGGATGACACTTTCAATAGTTATCACACAACTGGTATATTGGCAAAACAAAACAAAAAAAGTCTTCACTTTCAAGAAATATGCCTAAAGTCTCAGTGTTCTGAAAACAAAGCATTGTTGAATTCTTGACTTGCTGAACAATTTTACCTTGTTGGTAAAGATACTTGAAGAATCAATTAAGGCAAGGATTTCTCTGGAATTAAGATTGTCAAGAACATGCATTGTTCATAAGTAAAGTACTTTGAATTCAACAAAATAAATAATAGAATGCACAATGATTACTTTATGGGCAAGATGCTAAAATATAGAATGGTAGATAGGGATCATATTATCTACATAGTTCTTAGAGCACTACGGCCAGGACACTAAACAAGAGTGTTATATTGATTCAAGATAACCTTTATTTCTGGAGGCAGAACAAGTAGTTACTTTTGAATTTCTTAAATAGTTATAAGTCATGTAAGTTTCAGAAACACTTAAAAATCATAAAAAAAAATTTTGATCCCAGAAAAAAATCAAGAGAATACTTCAATTAAGTATGTCTCTCTAAAAAATAGATTTCAATCTACTAATTCAAAGGGCAATCAAAAATCCAGCAAAGAAGAATGAGTTAGAAAGATGTCAGGCATGCATAGAATTTTACACATGGATCTTCCCTTCATGACTTCTTATTGGTCAGACAACTTTAAAGCCAGGCAACTAGATTAATTCCTCAGGGACTTGGAGATGTTCTCATCTTTTATTTGGTCACTTGTGAAATTATGAACTTCTTATTGACTGAATATAAAGATAATTCTGGCAATTGCCTACACTAGCTACCAGTGGGATACTAATTGCAGAGAAAAGAAGGAGGAGAGTTTTAAGAGAATTTATCAAAATAATTACCGGAGAATACTTTCATTAAAAAATAAATTGGTATAATTAGAATAGAATCATAACTCTTTTGCAAGTGCTTCTGCATATACTCCATCTTTGTTACCTTTAACGATTTGACAGTCAGTTAAAATTAAGTGCTTCTTCCACAGTGTGGAAAAATTCTGATTTACTGTTCAATGCAATTCTTAGCTTCATGGGAAATGATGCAGAATTAGTTACTTTTAGCAAGAGATTATCTCTCTTAACGTTGCTGAATTGTATCCACCCTCTGCAGCTAAATAATGTATGAAAAATGAGAAGACAGGTAGACTTGTTAAAGTCTAACCAAAAGTGTCTTTGCTATAGGACAAAGAAATACTAAAAATTAAAGTGGAAAGATATAAGAGTTGGGAGAATTATAAAATTTTAATGGAATATTTGAGTTATTATAACTCAGTATGTTTATAGTATCTTTTTTAAAACCTGAATATTTCTTGACCATAAACTACATGTCTGCAAAGAACTTAAAAGGGAGTTTAATGAGATACTTTCAAATTGTGCTTTGAAATCCTTCAACGTAGACAAAGACCTAAGGAATATACTATCATAATTGACACTCACGTTTGTATTAAAAGGAAATGAAATTATAAGGAACATGATACCTAAAATACCTAAGAACTAGAAGTAATCATTTCTAAATCATATTTCCAGGAGAAGAGTTTATAATTTCAGCTTTTTTCTCCTGCTATTTTCAATGAGTTCATATTATTAGACAGAAACTCTTTCCCCAGAGTAATTCCATCTTGTTGGACTTCTCCTTTTTCCATATTCTCTAACTATATTTCCTTCATATGCCTTTTAAACATTAAATATCAAGCACAAATAAATTTTTACTATAGAATAATATATCTAAGCTTGCTTTCTTTTTTTAAAGATTTATTTATTTATTAGAGATTTATTTATTTATTTATTTATTTATTAGAGATTTATTTATTTATTTATTTATACAAGCACTGGGTACAGTCAGAAGCACGGGAGGGTGAGAGAATTCACTAGAGCCAGAGCGGGGAGCAGAGCAGGCAGAAGGACCGAAGTACACTGCTGAGGGGAGCAGCGGGCAGCAGGAGAGGTCTGTTCTCCATGTGGGACCCTCCTCCGGTGGCCGGGGAGCAGCTGGGGATCGAACTAGCGCTGCAGAAGCTGCGGGCAGCTTCGCAACCCAGCGCTCAACCGCTGCGCCACCGGGGAGGCCCTTGCTTTCTTTTTTTAAAAAAAGATTTATTTATTTATACAAGAACTGGGGTACAGTAAGAGGCGAGGGAGGGTGAGAGAATTCACCAGAGACAGAGCAGGGAGCAGAACAGGCAGACGGACTGAAGACACTGCTGAGGAGAGCAGAGGGCGAGAAAGGAGAGATCTGCTGTGCCATGTGGGTTTCTTCCTTGCCGGCCAGGAATCGAACCCATGCTGCAGAGGCTGTGGACAGCTTCACAGCGTGTCAGTTAACCCACTGCACCACCCGGGAGGCCCTATCTAAGCTTTCTAAACATTAAAAGAAAAAAAAAAATCAATCCTTTAAAAATAGCCAATGAATCCAGATGACAAATCATTTGGAATATCTAGAATTCCTGAATATCAAAATTAATGGAAAAGCCCAAAATTAATGATAGTACTTCATGTTTAATGTGCTTTAAAAGTAATACATTAATTACATTTTCCTTTTCCTATTTTGCACATGTAAAAGGAAAATGGTTCTAGCCGAAGGTCATTCAATATATGTTCTCTTCTAAATTTTCTGTGTCACAGTTTACGTGGAACAATCTGACTCTGTAACTTAAGATCTGAGAAAATGCCTCGGAAAAAAATTTATAATGACACTATAAAATTAAGTAAAAAGCTTATTTTATACTTGGAAAAACTAATACAAAAAATTTTCTGACACTAAGAAATTATAATTTTTACATGTATCATTTTTTCTTGGGTTTATCATAGTTATAGAAACTATTAGGTAGAATATTAGAAACTGGGCCTCCCCGGTGGCGCAGCGGTTGAGCGCTGGGTTGCGAAGCTGCCCGCGGCCTCTGCGGCGCCGGTTCGATCCCCAGCTGCTCCCCGGCCAATGGAGGAGGGTCCCACATGGCGCGCAGACCTCTCCTGCCGCCCGCTGCTCCCCTCAGCAGTGTACTTCGGTCCCTCTGCCTGTTCTGCTCCCCGCTCTGACTCTGGTGAATTCTCTCACCCTCCCGCGCTTCTGACTGTACCCAGTGCATGTATAAACAAAAAACCAAACAAATAAATAAATAAATAAAACATGCCTCTATTAAAAAAAAAAAAAAGACTTAAAAAAAAAAAAAAAAAAAAAAGAATATTAGAAACTATTTAATAATATATGTGAATAGTATCTGTGCGTGTGTGTGGAGAGTGGAAGACCAGGTAGGGAGAATGCAGAGGGGAGGCTCATTTGATGGAATTAACCAAATTGATAACTTATAAATGGAACTCTGATTTTTAGAATCATTAATCTTTGAGCTGGTGGCAATATAGTGATTACCTAGATTGTTGGTCCTCATCCCAGACTTATTACAGTTAGTTCATGGATCTACTACAAATCCTGTAGTAACAAGGAGTGTATGGTTTCAAAAGGCAAGATACTTCTTTAATTTCTAACCAAATTCAATTTGACAAGCATATATTAAAAGCCTACTATGTTCCAGGTACTTTATATATATTATTTCCAGTTTTCATAATAACTCCGTCCAAAAGCTCTCATTTGTAGAGTAGGGAAATAAAGCTCTGAGAGACTGAATACCTTGTTAAAGTTCACATAACTAAGTGGCAGACTGGGATTGCAACATTCTTCTGCTTCTAGCATACATTTTCTCATTTACTTTTTCAAAATTCCCTTTAAGAGTATGTACTGTTGGGCCTCCCTGGTGGCGCAAGGGCTTAAGCACAGCACCGTGAAGCTATCCACAGCCTCTACATCACCAGTTCGATCCCTGGCTGACCAGGGACTACCCACATGGCGCTGCAGACCTCTCCTTTCTCGCCCGCTGCTCCCCTCAGTAGTGTATTTCGGTACATCTGCCTGTTCTGCTCCCCACTCAGTGTCTGGTGAATCCTCTCACCCCTGCACCTCTGGCCTGTACCTCAGCTCTTGTATGCATAAATAAATAAATCTTTTTTTTTTTTTTTCAAAGAGTATGTACTGTCATACTCAATTTACAAATGAGAACCTAAAGATTGGAGAGATTTTGTTATTACTCAAAATAAAGTAGCCAGTAAGTGACAGATGGGTAGTTCAATCTCATTTCTATCTGATTTCATAGCCTGAGATCTTAATCTTAGCCATTAGGCCTTAAGACTTCCTCATACATTTGAATATATTGACATTAAATTAAAAAATAGAAGGATTGCAGTGAAGGGTATATGTAACTCTAATAACAAGGTGGGACCTTTCATTCTTCTAGGTGAAGGGTTATCTAAGATTGTTTTCAAGTAATAACAGAGATCATCCAGGCAAACCAAGGAGAGAAAATGGGGGCAAATAAGCATGCGGAGAAATATAGAGGTAGAATTCTTCATAATTATATCCCACCTGCATTTACCTTCCTCGCATCAAACTTTGTAATGATGTCTATTTTTATAATATTTAATCTATTGCTTTACGATCTTTTGTTTCTTCAGAGTTGTGATTACCACAATAGTAGCTATTGTTTATTGAATACTTACCAGGTACCGTCAACAGAGCTTTACATGCAATGATTCATTTATCCCTATCAAAACTCTTTGAGTTAAAAATTATTAATATGCCCATTTTACATATGAGAAAAATGAGGCACAGAAAGAGTAGCAAACTTTTACAAGATCACAGAACCAGTAAGTGGGTAAGCAAGGATTTGAAGCTGGAAAGTCTAGTTCCAGGTTATTTTTTAAAAAGATAATTATTTCATTTGTTTATACATACAAGAACTGCGGTATAGGCCAGAGGTTCGGGGAGTGAGAGAATTCACCAGAGACAGAGTGGGGAGCAGAATAGACAGATCTACTGAAATACATTGCTGAGGGGAGCAGTTGGAGAGACAGGAGAAGTCTGCTGTGCCATGTGAGTAGCTCCCTGGCCAGGATCAAGCTCAGGCCTCAGTGGCTGGCGATAGCTTGATAGTGTGACACTTTAACCACTGTGACACCAGGGAGGCCCTCCAGTATATTTTTAACCACTGTTTTCTACTCCCTCTCTAGCATGATATTATATGATAATCTGTTTACTTATTATCTGTTGTGTCGGCAACACCACACTGATAAACGGGAGTCGTGCAACAGGCTGCACAATGCAGGATGCTGCTGAACAAGCAAGATCCTGGCCTTTTTATGGATAGAATAATCATACAGCATCAGTTACGTGGGGTAGGTGGACAAAGAGAAACAGATGAGTGAAACTAAAAAACGTGTTTTAGTCATCTGGGGCTTCAGGGGGACATGAGTCTGCTGACCAAATAATTCTTATCTGCTTGAAAACAAAGTGTTGTAATCAAAATCACATCCCAGACCCATGGCCATGGTTCCAATCTTATCAACAAGGCATTCCACTGATCAGCTTCCGGGGTCCCTTGTCATACACTGGTCCTTGCCCCCGCCCCGGGTGTTCCTTGTGATGTATAAGTCAGGAGTACGTTTTATACATCAGTCATCACACCCCTCTCACCACAGCCCAAGCATTCCTGGTCATACCTCATGAGGCACAGCATTTCCAGAGTGATCAAGCTTTCTGCTCTTGGTCGATTTGAAAGGCACCCTGTAAGGTTTGGTTCCTATGACTGATTGACAGGGCAGTTTTGACCTTGCATAGGAATGCAGAGCTGCAGGTAACAAAGAATGGTGGCCGAACAGTCTGCCTAAGTCTAGCAGATCCACAGTTGTCCCACTCTTCCCACTAGAACATAAGTTCCTTATCAGAATGGACTAGGTCTATATTACTCAATGCTGTTTTCACAGAACCTGGAATAATACCTGACGTGTATGAGATGCTCAACAAATAATTTTTCAATAAATGAATCATTTCAACAAATGTTGTTTAAGTATCTATTATATACTAGGCTGTTATAGAAAGTGTAATCCTTCTTCTACAAGATAGTTGTTAAAATAAAGGCAGATTTTGTATCCTTTTTAAGTGTCTTCTCCTCTGGAATTAACCAGTTTTAGTCCACGATTTTGCATATTCTGTCATTTTTCATACTACTCAGGCCTTCTCCTCTGGACAAGAGCAGTTCATCAACAAAACTAAAGAGGACACAAAAATTAACAGTACCTCAGGAATGGTCTGACCCCCTTTCCTGTAATCTGTACTTCTATTAATGCCCCCAAGATTGTCATTGACTTTTCTAATAACTCTATGATATTGTTGGTCCTTGTCAAGTTGGCAATGAAATAAAAGACCTCCAGTCTTTTTTAATAAAAATCCTATGATATGGAAGCATTTCCTTTTATGAATTGTGCAGTAGAAATTCTATACTTGTTTCTATTTTAAAATCAATATAGAGAATGTCATAATTATGCCTGCTAAATTTCTTCTCATTTACTCTGAGTCATTCTTCCAAACTATAAATTTGAATCTTCAGTCTTTGATCCACTTTATCTGTTAGCCATCCTAGAATTGAGTCATCAGCAAATTCTACAAGCAAGAATATTATGCTTTCATTCACTCAATATATTGAAAGGCATAGAGACAAATACAGTTCTGTGGGAAGTTTCTTCAATTTACCAATGGCTCACCAATCAAGACTTAGGTTTAAAGTTTAAGTTCAATAAATTATGAATATGAACCCACTTTTACAATATGATCCATATCTATGTTTTAATATTTAACCCACAAAATAATCTCAGATCATTTTTGCTTTATGTTTTGCTGAAATTAGAATGCCCTGTCTGCAATACATATTCTTGATTATATTAATTTCAGAGAAACCATTTCATTCATTGCTTCTTTAAGTGCTACAATGTGAAATGTTCAAACAAGTCAAGATTTCATCTTATACATTCTACTTTCAGAACACTGAGACCTCAGGTGTATTTCTTGGAATTGAAGCCTCTATTAATATTTTTTTTCACGTTGTGCCAATTGCATAACTATTAGAACATATCATTCATAGCTATCTTTTTTAAAATTTTTTTAAGATTTATTTATTTATGTATTTATACAAGCACTGGGTACAGTCAGAAGCACGGGAGGGTGAGAGAATTCACCAGAGCCAGAGCGGGGAACAGAACAGGCAGACTGACGAAATACACTGCTGAGTGGAGCAGCGGGTACAGCAGGAGAGGTCTGTCGTGCCATGTGGGACCCAGCGCTCAACCTTTGCACCACCAGGGGAGGCCCCATAGCTATCATTTGACCAAGTAGATCATATGGATTTCATACTGTTTTACTGGTATTTCTCCTCACCACACTTTTGCCTCTGGACTCACAGATTTTGTTTACTTTGTATCTTTGCATTATCTGATATTCTTTCTCTTGTTAAATCTATTTTTAACAGATTATTACCTTTAGTTATAATTTTTCATCAAGTACCTTCCCATCAAGTCTCAGTTGTACCTATCTGATTACATTTAACTTATTTTGTTTTAAAATTTCAAGCTGATTTTGAAAAGGGTTTGTGAGCATAATTTCCATTTGTCTATATGAAAATAAATGCAAAGAGTCCCCAGCATTAATATGATTCATTCATTCCCTGTATAGACACTCAAATTCTAGGAATATTTTACTGGATTCTTTCACCTTCATTCTTTACTGAGATTATCTGAACCTCAACCTGAGATGCATACATTTACAAAGAGATACATTGTTCATCCTACCACCTATTCTAAGTATCTGCCATGTACCAAAAGTCTTTTTGGTCTTGCTCAAAAATTAGAGCCTCATTCAGTGTTTCCACGGTGCTCATAAAATAGTCTAAGGTCTAATGAAAGAAAATTTAAAGCTTGATTATAATGTACTCATATATTAGTTAATACAAATAACAAGCAAATCAACAAATATTACTGTCAATTGAAAGCAAAGAAAAAGCAAAATTTTTTGTGTTCTTTTATCTGGAAAATTGATGTCTGAAGATAAAAATTAGCATAAACCTCATTAATGTGTGGTATTATTGTTCAAGCCAGTAGACATTACATAGCAGTTAATTGTATTAACAATTAAGACAAAGGAAATCCTTTTTGACTTGAATAAAAGCTTTAAAATAATCATTTCAAACATGGGAAATGAAATGAATAATTTTATTTAAAAAGCATTTGTCCTTTGAACTTCAGTCTATTCAACTTCTGAAATGCTTATTAAAATAGAGTTCTGTTAGCACATTTTAAACTTTAAATAATTATACCACCCAGTGTGCGTTTCTGTAAAACATCAGTAAATGACAATACTAGTTCATAAAACATTTTTATTAGATTATAGAGTTGCTCTTACACTTCAAAAAATAAAAAATAAAAGCAAAACTTTGTTAATAAAGTGACAAACTGAAGGGAGTTAACAAGGGAACTTGTTCAAGGAGGCCAAACCTTCTGAAATGATTTGGAGCATTAGAACTAATGACGATAATGTGTTAAAATTGCCAAAGGAAATCAATATGTTCTTTGATTGCTATTCGTTTTGCCAGTTGGTCAAGCCTATATCTGATAATGACAAAATGAGATTCTTCCCTGATAGTATCAGCTCAAAAATGCTACATGAACAACTATTACTAAATTAAGCATTGATGAGGCTATAAAAACATTCCCCTAATGAGATAGTTCTGCTGAATCATATGTTATCATTAGAAATAAATAAAACTGTTAAATTCTATTGCCAAATTCTTCATTAATGTGGACCAATATTCACATGGACAAATACAAAAGCCTTACAAATGTATACACAACGCACTCATCAACATCATCATCATCATCATCATCATCATCATCATCATCATCTCATACAGCAGCTCGGTTAAAGGAAACATGGTAAATGAAAAACCTGTGGGTGGTAGAGGTCAATATCCCTTGTCACATGTATTTTCTGGCTGGTTTTAAAGTTGGTGCAGAATTAAGAAGTGTTTAAGCAATAGAATTAAGGAAAACAGAATGTTATCCACTAAGAGAGAGATGAAGCATAACACGAGTATATTTCCTATATTAGTTCATAACTTAAGTTCTATTTCCGAATGCACAAGTTACTTAATAACTTTCACTCAACATAGATGATTCAGTGCTAATTATACAGATGTGAATGTGCCAGAACCAATATCTCTTTTCAAACACCTGAAAGAAAAGCAGGGAAGATAGACAAAGGAAACCTAGTAAGAAAGATAGACATTAAGTCCATTTCACTTAAATAAGTAATCACAATAAAAAGTGGAGAATGATTTGTAAAGATTTAGTTTAGGGGGTATACTGGCAGTGTTCTTTTAGGAAATGACATTTACTATGAGATCTGAAACTTAAGTAAAAGCTCCATGTGAGAAATGTACCAGGTAGAAAGAAAACAAGGTCCTCACCTCTCACATGAAATGGTTCACATCTTAAACATTTCTTACATGAATGATGCAATAATTTTTTGACTGGGTTCTTGACCCTAATCATTCCCCAGCCCAAGCTCTACATTATGCCCCAAGTAATTTTTCTTAGAGATAAAAATTCTTCAATGACCCAGTATGTTTAGGTTAGAGAATGCCTTACAGACATCTTTGCAAAGTATTTATGCTACAAATTTTACCTGGAGTTCTCTTTCCAGCTTTATTTTCCATCTCCTCTGGAATGTAATAGCCTCCCTCCAAAGAAATGTCTGTGCCCTAATCCCATAATCTATGATTATGTTAGTACATAGCAAAATACATTTTACAGATGTAGTTAAGGTTATAAAACTTAAATTAGAGAGATTATCCTGAATTATCCTGGGCCCATTACAATCACACAAACCCTTAAAAGCAGAATATTTTCTCTGGATATAAGAAATACAAAAGAAGGAAAAGTCAGGATAATCTGAAGCATAAAGACTCAATATACCATCACCGCTTTGTTTCTGTTTTTTTTTTTTTTAATTTTTTTTAATTATTTATTTTAAATTTATTTATTTATTTATTTTTAATAAATAAAATAAATAAAGGCCATCTATGACAAGCCAACAGCCAGTATCATCCTCAATGGTGAAAAGCTGAAAGCAATTCCATTAAGATCTGGAACAAGACAAGGATGTCCACTCTCACCACTGCTTTTCAATATAATATCGGAAGTCCTAGCCAGAGCAATAAGACAAGAGAAAGACATACAAGGAATCCAAATAGGAAAAGAAGAAGTCAAACTATCACTATTTGCAGATGATATGATAATATACATAGAGAACCCCAAAAACTCCACAGAAAAACTAATTCAACTCATCAATCAATTCAGTAAAGTGGCAGGATACAAAATCAACACGCAAAAGTCAGTAGCCTTCCTATACACAAACAATAAATCTGAAGAAGAAGAAATCAAAAAAACCATCCCTTTTATTATCGAAACAAAAAAAATCAAATATTTGGGAATAAATCTAACAAAAGAGGTAAAGGACCTATACAAAGAAAACTATAAAACACTGTTAAAAGAAATAGAAGAAGACACAAAGAAATGGAAAGACATCCCCTGCTCATGGATTGGAAGAATATGGCCATCCTACCAAAAGCAATATACAGATTCAATGCTATTCCAATCAAAATTTCAATGTCATTCTTCAAAGAAATAGAACAATTATTGATGAATTTCATATGGAATCACAAAAAACCCCAAATAGCCAAAGCTCTCCTGAAAAAAAAGAAGGAAATGGAGGCATCACACTCCCATACTTCAAACTATACTACAAAGCCATAATCATCAAAACTGCATGGTTTTGGAACAAGAACAGACATACAGACCATGGAATCAAATAGAAAATCCAGAAATAAACCCACAGATTTATGGTCAACTAATCTTTGACAAGGAGCAAAGACTATGCATTGGAGCAAAGAAAATTTGTTCAATAAATGGTGCTGGGAAAACTGGGTTGCTACATGCAAAAGAATGAAGCTTGACCACTACCTCACACCATACACAAAAATCAACTCAAAATGGATTAAAAACCTAGACATAAGACCTGAAACCATAAAATACATAGAAGGAAATATAGGGGAAACACTATGTGATTTGCACATCAAAGACATCTTTACAGACACATCACCCAAGGCAGTGATAGTGAAGGCAAAGATAAACAGCTGGGACTACATCAAATTAAAGAGCTTCTGCACAGCAAAAGAGACAATAACAAAACAAAGAGAAACCCCACCAACTGGGAGAACATTTTTGCACCCAACATTAATGATAAAGGACTGATCACAAAATCAGCAAGAGCTGATGAGACTCAAACAACAAAGAAAATAACCAGTCAAAAAATGGGCAGAAGAGCTAAAAAGAAACTTCTCTGAAGAGGAAATGCAAATGGCCAACAGACATATGAAAATATGTTCAACATCACTTGTAATCAGGGAAATGCAAATCAAAACTACCATGAGATACCATCTTACACCAGTGAGAATGGCACATATTAAAAAAACTAGCAACAACAAATGTTGGCGAGGTTGTGGAGAAAAAGGAACTCTCCTGCACTGTTGGTGGGAGTGCAAACTGGTCCAACCACTATGGAGAGCTGTGTGGAGATTTCTGGACCTACTAAACATAGAGCTTCCATATGATCCAGCAATTGCACTCCTAGGTATTACCCAAAGGACACAGAAACATCAATTCCAAAGAACACCTGCACCCCTATGTTTATAGCAGCACTATTTACAATAGCTAAGCTTTGGAAACAGCCCTAACGCCCAAAAATAGATGACTGGATCAAGAAGATGTGGTACATATACGCCATGGAATATTACTCAGCATTCAAAAAAGATAAGCACATGCAATTTGCAGCAACATGGATGGCGCTGGAAGGGATCATGCTCAGCGAAATAAGCCAAAAAGAAAAAGAAAAATACCGGATGGTCTCACTCATAGCAGGAATCTAGAAAACTTAAATAAGGGACCAGGAAAATCAATAACTATAAGAAAGTGAAAATCAAAATCAACAAAAAACTATGAACCAGAGACACTTTTGGGGGTAGGGGCCGGGAGGGGAGGGATTGGGGTCAGAATGGGGCATTTGCAATTGTATGGGGGAATATAAAATAAAATTTATTATTAAAAAAATAAATTTATTTATTTATTTATTTTTAATAAATTTTATTTTTATATTCCCCATACAATTGCAATCCCCTTATTTTGACCCCAATCCCTTCCCTCCCTACCCCCCACCACCCATGGAGTGTCTCCGGTTAATAGTTGTTTGTTGATTTTGATTTTCACTTTCTTATAGTTATTCATTTTACTGGTCCCTTATTTAAATTTTCTGGATTCCTGCTATGAGTGAGACCATCCGGTATTTTTCTTTTTCTTTCTGGCTTATTTCGCTGAGCATGATCCCTTCCAGCGCCATCCATGTTGCTGCAAATTGCATGTGTTTATCTTTTTTGAATGCTGAGTAATATTCCATGGTATATATGTACCACATCTTCTTGATCCAGTCATCTATTTTTGGGCTTCTGGGCTGTTTCCAAAGCTTAGCTATTGTAAACAGTGCTGCTATAAACATAGGGGTGCAGGTGCTCTTTGGAATTGATGTTTCTGTGTCCTTTGGGTAAATACCTAGGGGTGGAATTGCTGGATCATATGGAAGCTCTATGTTTAGTAGGTCCAGAAATCTCCACACAGCTCTCCATAGTGGTTGGACCAGTTTGCACTCCCACCAGCAGTGCAGGAGAGTTCCTCTTTCTTCACATCCTCGCCAACATTTGTTGTTGCTAGTTTTTTTAATATGTGCCATTCGCACTGGTGTAAGAAGGTATCTCATGGTAGTTTTAATTTGCATTTCCCTGATTAGAAGCCATCACCGCTTTGATTATGGAAGAAGCAACACGATGAGAAGAACTGGGAAAGGCCTCAAGTTGACAACCAGAAAGGAAACAGGAACCTCAGTCCTACAGCCACAAGTACTGCATTTGGCCAAAATTCTGAATGAATTTGTGAGGATACGCTTCATCATAGTCAGACAACACATTTAATTTGGCACTGTGAGCCTGAGCAGAGAACAATAATGTACTTTCCCCAGCTCTCTATTCCCTGTATACTTCAGTTATTGTGGTTTATATGAAAAGAGATTAAAGTTTGCACTAAAAATTGAATGTTGGAAGGGGCAGATAAACATGGCGGCGAGGAAACGCTGCGAGTAAGATCTCCCATTAAAAAAAAGTTAATAGGGAGGAAAAGCGGCAGGTCCCAGTGAGAACTGGGACACGGAAGATAAACGGGAGACTCCAGCAAACTACCTGAAGAAGAAAGTTGCCATAAAAGAGGACTAGAAAGGAGGATAGCTCAGAACCCTGCTACCCTCCCCCACCCACAAAGTCGGCACTCTCCGACCAACAGGAAGGAGGAAAAAACAAAAAAACTAAAACAACCAATAAGAACAAACTACGCATCAAGCGGGTCTGTGAGTGGAAAGGAACTATTTCAGCCACCACACCCCGTGAACTGGAGCTGTGGAGAACCCTGCAGGATTCGCCATGGAGGTGAGTGAATGGCTCCAGGCGCCATTAGAGAAAAACAAAGACTCCTGGAGACCTACAAACAGCCCCAGGCCAGCTGGTAAGCTTGTGCGCAAAAGCTGCGTGCTTGAAAAGGATATGTGGATCGCAGCTGCCCAGGTCCCCACACCTGTGACCTAGGCTTGTGGGGAGACGCGCGGGGGGGCCCTCACTGAGGTGAATGTCCCTCACTGAGTAGTCAGAAACCAGGCGCCCGGACACGGGAGTGGGGTGCAAAAGGCACCATTTCTGCGGACACTGAACTGGGCTACAGCCCGTGTCCTGGACCTGAGGGCTTTGGAACTGTCTAGACCCGGGGCATGAAATTTGGAGCGTGGGATCCCCACAATGGTGGGGCACAAGGCAGACACAGCACCCCAAAGACATTGAGGCTTTCCCCACCACTCCCACTCTGTTCCCCTGTCCCACGGGGTAAAAAAAAAACAGCTCTCCAAGGACACTAGGAGAGATCTCTGGCGCCACCTAGTGACCAGAAAAAAATCACCAACACCCCACAGAATAGTGACCTTTTTTCAGTAAAGACTGCTTGAAACCAGCAGAAGGCTCTCAGAGGAGTCAGAGGTGAGCTTGGAAGTTCACCCAAGCCAGGCCCCTTCTGGCCAGCAGTCTGAACCCAGAGGGGGAGCAGGCACTTATGGCCGGGGCAGATCCAGTGTGCTGGAGAGTGTGCCTGTCTCTGGGTCACCATTTTAGAATAGGGACCTTTCTTCAATAAAGACTGCTTGAAACCAGAAGAAGGCTCCTGGAGGAGCCAGAGGTGAGCTGGGAAGTTTGCCCACACCAGGCCCTTCAGGCTAGCAGTCTGAACCCAGAGGGGGAGTGGGAACCCACGGCCGGGGCAGACTGGGCACGCCAAAGAGTGTGCCTGTCTCCAAAGCACCATTTTAGAACAGGGACCTTTCTTCAATAAAGACTGCTTGAATCTGGCAGAATGCTCCCCGTGGAGCCAGAGGGAGAAGCTTCCCTGCACAGTCAGAGGTGAGCTGAAGGCCCCCACAAGCCCAGTCCCACCTGGAGGAAGTCGGAGCCCAGAGGAAGATTCAGAGATTTGGAACCCAGAGTGCAATCCAGCTGCCGCACCTCCAGGGAAGACTGTGGGACTTCAAGATGCACATTTGTATCTAAACACAGAAGGAGGAGAGATTCTGTGACAGTGACCATTAACATACTCAAAGTACCACTCCCTCACTAGTCTTCTGGCATAACAGTTTTTGAATCATTTGGATTGCCAGTTTCTGAAACTCCTGAAAGAACACACCAAACAGACGCCAGCCAGTACCAGTGGCACGGTGTCCCAATGCATAAGGCAAATTAGAAGACAGGTAGCAGAGAAAAGAAAAACTACAAGCAAAGTAGCAACGCCTCAGAAAAAAAGACACACACCACACACACACACACAAAAAAAAAAAAAACACTCACCAGCTTGGAACTACGGTGACTTGGAAGAACTTCTAAGCCTTCCAGAAAAATAATTTAAAATTGCCGTGATGAAAAAAACTGATGGAAGCCATTAAGGAAAACAATGCCCAGAAGAATGAAATTGAGTCCCTAAAGAGGGAAGTAAAAGAAATGCAGGAGATCAAAGAATTAATGGAGGCACTAAATAACTCTGGGAAAAGCAGTGAAAGCAGAATAGATGAAATGGAAGAACAAATAAGTACTCTTGAAGACAGAAATAAAAAGAACCAAAACAGAAAAGGAAAGAGACTTACGAAGGAAAAAGACCAAAGAAAGACTTCGGGAACTATCTGACTCCATGAGGAAAGGAAATATGAGTTATAGGAATCCCAGAAGGAGAGGAGAGAGATGTAGGAACAGAGAAATTATTCAAGGAAATAATTGAAGAGAACTTCCCAAATGTGAAGAAGGAGCTGAAAATTGATATACAATGAGCAAGGACACCAAACTTCCATGACGTAAGGAAAAATACAGCAAGACACATAATAGTAAAGCTCCCAAGAATCCAAGACAAGGAAAAAATAATGAAGCTGACAAGAGGGAGGAAACAGATAACATTCAAAGAAAAACCAATCAGACTGACATCAGACTTCTCTGAAGAAACACTAGGGCAAGGAGAGAGTGGAGGGACATAGTTAACAGACTCCAAGAAAACAGATGCCAACCAAGGATACTCTATCCCACAAAGCTCTACTTCCTCTATGAAGAAAGAATAAGGACCTTCCTAGACAAACAGAAACTCTGGAATTTCATTATGACTAAACCCCCACTCCAAAAAATACTACAGGGAGTCCTAAAGCCAGAACCTCAGAGGGACGAAAAACAACGAAAAAGGCCAAAAAAAAAAAAAAGGTTATTAAAAGAATAAATAAATAAAACCAAAGGAAAGATAAACACAATGGCAAATACAGATGCTAATATATCAATATTAACTCTAAATGTAAATGGACTAAACTCTTCAATAAAAAGACACAGAGTTGCAGCCTGGATTAAGAAACAAAACCCAACCTTTTGCTGTCTCCAGGAAACACATTTAGCTACAAAAGATAAAAATAGACTCAAAGATAAAGGATGGAAAACAATCCTACAAGCAAATGGACCAAAAAAGAAAGCAGGAACAGCTATACTTATATCAGATAAAAGAGATTTCAACTCAAAAAGGTAAAAAGAGACCCCAATGGTCACTACATTATGATCAAGGGGGCAATACTTCAAGAAGAAAAAACACTCATTAACATATATTCACCAAATAAATGAAGGAGCACCAAATTATATAAGACAAGTATTATATTTTGGTGCTCCTTTGTTTCATCTTTGAAAACAGATATCAGAGAAAACACATACGTAGAAAACACATACACAAACACCACTATCAACAATGGATAGATCAATGAGACAAAAAATAAGTAAAGACACTAAAGCTCTAAATAAGGATCTAGAGTGCTTGGGCTTAACAGACATCTATAGAACACTAAACCCAAAAAAATCTGAGTACACATTTTTCTCAAGTGCACACAGATCATTCTCCAGGATCAATCACATATTGGGACCCAAGACAAACATCAACAGATATACCAAGACTGAAATCATACCAACCATCTTTTCTGACCATGAAGGCATCAAACTAGAAATAAACCATACAAAGAAGGCAAGGAAATCTCCTACCTCATGGAGATTGAAAACCACACTACTGGAAGACCACTGGACTAATCAGGAGATCAAAGAAGAAATTAAAAAATTCTTTTAATTGAATGACAAGGAGGACACCAATTTCCTAAATGTATGAGATGCAGCAAAAGCAGCAATAAGAGGAAAATATATAGCAATACAGGCTCACATCAAGAAACAAGAAAGAACTTAAAGAAACAACCTAATCTCGAAGCTCAAAGATCTAGAGAAAGAACAACAAAAACCCCAAAACCAGTAGAAGAAAAGAAATAATAAAAACCAAAGCAGAAATAAATGAAATCGAAACTAAAAAAACAATCCAAAAGATCAATGAAACCAAGAGCTGATTCTTTGAAAAATACAATAAAATAGACAAACCCAGGCTCACAAAGGTAAAAAGGGAGAAAGCACAAATAAACAGGATCACAAATGAAAGAGGAGAAATCACAACAGACACAGCAGAAATCAAAAGATAATCAGTAACTACTATGAAACAGTTATATGGAAACAAGTTTCAACAATCTAAAGGAGATGGACAAATTCCTATAACTCTACAATCATCCAAAGCTAGATAAAGAAGAAATAGAACACCTAAACAGACCAATTACAAGCAGCGAAATTGAAATGGTAATCAAAAACCTCCCTAGAAACAAAAGCCCAGGACCTGATGGATTTACAAATGAATTTTACTAAACGTTCAGAAACGAATTAGTGCCTATCCTTCACAAACTCTTCCAAAAAATTGGGAAGGAAGGGATAATACCAAACACTTTCTATGAAGCCAACATTACACTAATACCAAAACCGAACAAGGACAACACAGAAAAAGAAAACTACAGGCCAATCTCGCTAATGAACACTGATGCAAATATCCTCAATAAAATTTTGATGGATCCTCAGAATCCATCAATGTATCCATAAGATAATTCACCATGACCAAGTAGGATTCATTCCAGGAACACAAGCATGGTTCAACATCCAAAAATCAATCAACATTATCCAACACATCAACAAAAAGGAATATAAAAACCATATGATAATATCAATAGATGCTGAGAAAGCTTTTGACAAAGTGCAACACCCATTCATGATAAAAGTCCTTGAAATTCTTGGGATACAAGGAACATACCTCAACATCATAAAGGCCATACATGACAAGCAAACAGCCAGTATCATTCTCAATGGCGAAAACCTGAAAGCATTCCCATTAAGATCTGGAACAAGAGAAGGATGTCCACTCTCACCACTGCTTTTCAACATAATACTGGAAATCCTATCCAGAGCAGTAAGACAAGAGAAAGACATACAAGGAATCCAAATAGGAAAAGAAGAAATCAAACTATCACTATTTGCAGATGACATGATAATATACATAGAGAACCCCAAAAACTCCACAGAGAAACTAATTCAACTAATCAATCAGTTCAGTAAAGTGGCAGGATACAAAATCAACACACAAAAATCAGTAGCCTTCCTATACACAAACAATAAATCTGAAGAAGAAATAAAAAAAAAACCCATCCCTTTTATTATCAAAACAAAAAAAAAAATCAAATACTTGGGAATAAATCTAACAAAAGAGGTAAAGGACCTATACAAAGAAAACTATAAAACACTGTTAAAAGTAATAGAAGAAGGACACAAAAATGGAAAGACATCCCCTGCTCATGGATTGGAAGATAAACATTATTAAAATGGCCATCCTACCAAAAGCAATATACAGATTCAATGCTAATCCAATAAAAATTTCAATGTCATTCTTCAAAGAAATAAAACAATTATTGATGAAATTCACATGGAATCACCAAAATCCCTGAATAGCCAAAGCTCTCCTGAAAAAAAAAGAAAGGAATGGAGGCATCACACTCCCAGACTTCAAACTATACTACAAAACCATAATCATCAAAACTGCATGGTACTAGAACAAGAACAGACACACAGACCAATGGAATCGAATAGAAAATCTGGAAATAAACCCACAGTTTTATGGTCAACAAATCTTTGACAAATGAGCAAAGAATATGCATTGGAGCAAAGAAAATTTGTTCAATAAATGGTGCTGGGAAAACTGGGTTGCTACATGCAAAAGAATGAAGCTTGACCACTACCTCACACCATGCACAAAAACCAACTCAAAATGGTTTAAAGACCTAGACATAGGACCTGAAACCATAAAATACATAGAAGGAAATATAGGCGAAACACTACGTGATATACACATCAAAGACATCTTTACAGACACATCACCCAAGGCAGTGATAGTGAAGGCAAAGATAAACAGCTGGGACTACATCAAATTAAAGAGCTTCTGCACAGCAAAAGAGACAATAACAAAAATATAGAGAAACCCCACCAACTGGAGGAACATTTTTGCACCCAACACTAATGATAAAGGACTGATGACAAAAATCTACAAAGAGCTGATGAGACTCAACAAAAACAAAGAAAATAATTCAGTCAAAAAATGGGCAGAAGAGCTAAAAAGAAACTTCTCTGAAGAGGAAATGCAAATGGCCTACAGGCATATGAAAAAATGTTCAACATCACTTGTCATCAGGGAAATGCAAATCAAAACTACCATGAGATACCATCTTACACCAGTGAGAATGGCACATATTAAAAAAACTAGCAACAGCAAATGTTGGCGAGGGTGTGGAGAAAAAGGAACTCTCCTGCACTGTTGGTGGGAGTGCAAACTGGTCCAACCACTATAGAGAGCTGTGTGGAGATTTCTTGACCTACTAAACATAGAGCTTCCATATGATCCAGCAATTGCACTCCTAGGTATTTACCTAAAGGACACAGAAACATTAATTCCAAAGAGCACCTGCACCCCTATTTTTATAGCAGCACTATATATATTTTCAATAGCTAAGCTTTGGAAACAACGCAAATGCCCAAAAATAGATGACTGGATCAAGAAGATGTAGTACGTATACACCACGGAATATTACTCAGTATTCAAAAAAGATAAACACATGCAATTGCAGCAACATGGATGGAGCTGGAAGGATCATGCTCAGCAAAATAAGCCAGAAAGAAAAAAAAAATACTGGATGGTCTCACTCATAGCAGGAATCTAGAAAACTTAAATAAGGGACCAGGAAAAAGAATAACTATAAGAAAGAAAATATCAAAATCAACAAACAACTATGAATGAGAGACACTCTATGGCGGTGGAGGCAGGGAAAGGAGGCTTGGGTCAAAATAAGAGGGTTGTAATTGTATGGGGATATAAATAAAAATTTAAATAAAAATATAAAAAGAAAGAAGCATAATAAGCAGCACATAAGAGGTGGGGGAGTGGACTCCCCAGAGCTGACCCCCCCAAAAAAAATTGAATGTTAATTGGTTGAATTAGTCATTCAATTTGGCTCCATTGAAAACCTGCATAATTCGTATTAAAAGAATCAGCAGAAAGAGAATGAAAAAAAAAGTGTCCATCCCTAAGAGTGTTTAATTAGAATATTCTTCTCTTTGTGATTACTCTCTATTTTTGGCAAGAGAATATTTATATATTTATCTATTTATTGTTTATTTATTTAAAGATTTATTTATTTAAAGATTTATTTACTTATGCATACAGGAACTGGGGTACAGGCCAGAGGTGTGTGGGGTGGGGGTGAGAGAGTGGGGAACAGAACAGGTGGATGTACTGAAATACACTGCTGAGGGGAGCAGCGGGCAAGCCAGGAGAGGTCTGCTGTGCCATGTGGGTAGCTCCCTGGCCGTGGATCAAACTCATGCTATAGTGGCTGCTGACAGCTTCATAGGTTGCGTCTCAACCCCTTTCACCACCAAGGAGGCCCGGCAAGAGAATATTTAAAGAAATACAAATACCAGTTGAACGTTAAATGTGCTTAGCACCACCCTTATTTCCATATCTACTTTTATCACATCCACTTTGTGCAAAAATATTTAAGTTGCCAGAACCAAAGGTTTTATGGAGACATTGAAAGATGCTATCCCAAGGCTTCCTTGCAAACACTAAACTAGATACTTTTGTGTATCTAGTTTAAATTGGGAGATAAATTGTTGATGTAAAGTGTTAAGTCCTTTGAACTTAAGATCTGGTGGCGCAGGCAGTTGAGCGCCATGCTGTGAAGCTGCCTGCAGCCTCTGCAGCTCCGGTTTAATCCTGGCCTGCCAATGAGGGTCCCTCATGTCATGGCAGACCCTCCTGTCTCACCCACTGCTCCCCTCAGCAGTATATTTCGTCAGTCTGCCTGTTCTGTTTCCCACTCTGTCTCTGGGGAGTCCTCTCAACCTCCCGCACATCTGGCCTGTACCCGGTTCTTGTGTAAAATAAATAAAATAAATATTAAAAAAAAAAGACTTTGCTTTAAAAAAAAAGATCTGGGAGATTATCTGTGTGGGCCAGATCCAATAAATAATAGTACTCCAAGTGGTTGGCTTTCTTAACTTGTGACAGAAGAGGAAAGCAGAGGGGAAAGTCAGAGAAATTCAGCACACTAGAAGGAGTCAAAATACATTTGCTGGCTTTGAGGATGGAGAAGGCCAGGAAACAAGGAATGTGGGAAAACTCTAGGAGCTGAGAAAAACCCAGTGAATAGCAAACCAGGAAATGGGGACCTCAGTTCTACACCCTTATGGAATTAAATTCTACCAAAAATCTGAATATGCCTACAATCAGACTGTCCCCAGAACATCCAGATAAGATATCCAACCTTTCTGGCACCTTAATTTTGGCCTAGAGACAACATAAACAGAACCTAGCTAAGTCCACCTGGACTTCTGACTGATAAAGTCTGTGAGATAATAAGTGGTTTTTGTTTATAACTGCTGTATTGTGGTATTTTTTTTATTTTTATCATATAAATTAATTTAAATTATTGTATCTTCCAATTATTTTCTTTTTTAATTTTTTTTATTTTTATATTCCCCATACAATTTCACCCCCATTATTTTGACCCCAATCCCTCCTCCCCCTCCCCATAGTGTGTCTCTGGTTCATAGTTGTTTGTTGATTTTGCAGGAATCTAGAAAACCTAAATAAGGGACCAGGAAAAAGAATAACTATAAGAAAGAAAAAATCAAAATTAACAAACAACTATGATCTATTGTGTAATTTATTATAATAGCATTTGAAAACTTATATAAAAAGCACTTACATAACTGCAGATCTAATACAGCTCCCTAATATTTCTCCCTAAAAAATAATTGTAAAAATTAATCATGAGTATGATATCTAGATGTTCTTGTCCAGTCTAATTAATGCAGTAGGTGTTTCATATGCTCAGTGATATATCCAAGTTACTTAAAATCTCTGATTTGCAAATAACTAATATGTAAAATGCAAAGGCTAAAATGAGTAACAACTTCAAAGGATTAAGTAAATTTCATCATTATTTTGACTCCTCTCAAATGTCTCTTCTCGTTTCATTCTCTTATAACCACGTCTGTGTCTTTACATGTGTATTTGCACAAAACACATTCTTTATAAATTGATGCCAATAAATGACAAATATGGATGTTCTGTCTCTCCAACTTAAGAGTTCTGAGTTTCTTTTTCCAGGAATAGCTAAATTATTTTTTTTTATTCATGTATGGGTCCTTGTGCTGGTCTTGAATACCAGAAGGCTCAGGCTTAAAGAATATTTTCCCCTTTGGAGAAGTCCTTATTTGTGTAACATAACTTCACACCCTAGGTATAATAGTAATAACATCCCTAGGCAACCATGGCTGGAGACATTATTGATTAATCATTTTGATCCCATATTATGCCAGTTATGTAAACTTTTCATTTATATTATTGAAGTTGGGACTAAACTTTTCTTTTATTTTTTCCTTTAAGATTTAGTTACTCATATAAGAACTGAGGTGTAGGCCAGAGGTACGGGGATGGTGAAGATTCACCAGAGGCAGAGTGGGGAGCAGAACAGGCAGATCTACTGAAATACACTGCTGAGGGGAGCAGCGGGCGAGACAGGAGAGGTCTGCTGTGCCATGTGTGTAACTCCCTGACCAGGGATAGAACTGAGGCTGCATTGGTGATAGTGTGATAAGGCTGAGATTTAACACTTGCACCACCATGGGGGCCCAGGAACTAAGCTTTTCAAAATAATTTCATGTATCACCCATTTTTGAGATTAAGGAAATGAATCATCTTACCTGCTTAGGAACCACATTAGCTGATATCATGCCAATAGGACATGTGATTCAGGGGATTAAATGCATTTCCTGGTGTAAAGTTTAGTCCCTGGTCTGTCAGGTGTAACAAACATTCTAGTTGATAATGGATTACAAAATTTTCTCCAAAACACATTCTTTCAAGAATAATCCTTAGATCCAAGCTCTATTTACCATAATATAATTTGAAAAGAAATAGCATTCAGATCCTCCAGAAAATAAATCCTCCTTTATATAAAAAATATTAACCCTATCTTTCCTGTAAGCAACTATTCAGTAATTACAAAGAATATAAACTATTGCTTTATTAGTGCCTAAAGTTTTAATTTGATGTGTTGAGATAAAATTTATATACTGCAAAATGTGCATGTAACCATCACCAACACAACAAGTAGAACATTTCCATCACCTTATACAGTTCCTTTGAGAACTTTTGTAACCAATCTCCTTTCAAGAAATATTCTTCGGCCTCCCTGGTGGCGCAAGGGGTTAAGCACCGCACTATGAAGCAATCCGCAGCCTCTGCAGCACAAGTTTGATCCCTGGCCAGCCAGGGAACTACCCACATGGGGCAGCAGACCTCTCCTGACTTGCCCACTGCTCCCCTCAGCAGTGCATTTCAGTCAGTCTGCCTGTTCTGTTCCCCACTCTGTCTCTGGTGAATCCTCTCAACTCCCCGCATCTCTGGCCTGTACCCCAGCTCTTGTATGCCTAAATAAATAAATCTTTTAAAAAAAAAAGAAGATATTTGGGCCTCCCTGGTGGCGCAGCGGATAGGCGCTGGGTTGCGAAGCTGCCCGAAGCCTCTTAAGTGCCAGTTCGATCCCCAGCCACAGGGCGAGGGTCCCACATGGCGCGCAGACCTCTCCTGCTACCTGCTGCTTCCCTCAGCAGTGTACTTCATCAGTCGGCCTGCTCTGCTCTACCCTCTGGCTCTGGTGAATTCTCTCACCCTCCCGCACTTCTGACTGTACCCAGTGCTTGTATAAATTAATTAATTAAAAAAAAAAGAAGATATTCTTTCCACCCCCTGTTTCAGGCAATTAGTTTGGTGTCTATAACCGTAAATTAGTATTTCTCTTTACAAAATTTCATAGAACTTTAAGTATGCATAAACTTTTATATATAACTGCTTTCTATCAGCATGTTTTTGAAATATATCCATGTTGTATGAAATTGTAGTTTGTTCCTTTTTATTACTAAGTACCATTCTAGTTTATAAAACTATATGGCTTTTTCATTCTAGTTATTTTCCGTTTGGGGTTCTATGACTAAAGTTGCTATGAACATTATTTTATTTTATTTATTTTTTAAAAAGATTTATTTATTTATGCATACAAGAACTGGGATGCAGGCCACATATGCGGGAAGGGAGAGGATTCACCAGAGACAAAGTGGGGAGCAGAACAGGCAGACAGACCAAAAACTCTGCTGAGTGGAGGATAGGGCGTAACAGGAGAGGATCTGTCGCGTCATGTGGGTATCTCCCTAGCTGGCTGGGAATCAAACCCATGCTGCAGAGGCTTCACAGCACTGCGCTTAACCCCTTGCACCACCAGGGTGTTCCCTATGAACATTATTTTAGAAGTGTTCTTATGTATATGTATTTTCACTTCTTTTGGGTAAATATGTACAAATGTAATTACATGTCTTTTGGTAGTTGTATATTTGACTTTATGGAAACATCCCAACATTTCTCCAAAGTGGTTTTAAACATTTTACAGATTAAGCATTTGCCAATCAAAGAGCTTAAACAAATTGGACCTATGAGAGGTCCATTGATTCCACACTTTCACCCTTCACCAATATTGTTCTCTTTTTCTTTTCTCTTTTTAATTTTAACCATTATATTATGTGAGTGATGGTATATTGAATGGTTTCAACCTTGAAGTGATTTTAAATTACATTTCCATATCAACTAGTGATGTTATATACGTTTCCATGTACCTTTAGATATCTTATTCTGTAGTGCCTACTCAAATCTTTTGACAACTTATTGGATTGTTTTCTTTTATTGCTGATTTATAGGCATTCATTAGATATTCTGCATACAAGTCCTTTGTCAACAATATTCATTGTGAATATTTTTATTAGTCTATGGACTGATATTTACATTTTAAATGTTTTTAATGAATTCAACTTATTAATTTTCTTATGATTATTGCTTTTATGTCTCTCTAAGAAATATTTGACTTTCTCAAAATTGCAAAAATATTCTCCAATGTTTTCATTTAGAGGTTTTGCAATTTTAGCTTAAATATTGACATCTATGATATATCTCTAATCATCTCTAACTGTTGCATATGCTGTGAGGAAGGGCTCATAGTTGGTTGTTTTCCATATGCTTACAAAACTGTTGTGTTGGGGGGAAAGGATATCCTGAACAAACTCCACAAATAGCTTTTATAGACCCCACCCCCACCTCAGACCAAAGAGATCCAAGACACCAAGGACTACAAAACCCATAATGTCATCCCCACTGAAGGGAGGATTGCTGGGAACTGAGGGTGAAGTTAAGCAGCCAGGCTTGGTAGATTACCAGACATGTGGGCCTTGGGGTCCTTGGTTTTCCACTGTCTTTCAGTGTTCTGTTGGGGTCCCAGCTCAGCGGACCAGGTAGGACACATTTACCAATCTCTCTCTTTCTCCTTACATCATTCTATTTTTCCATTTTCCCCCTTTTGTAAATAAACCTTTTTTAAATTTTTTAGGGGAACCAAATAAGATATCAGTGTAAAAAAAAATAATAACAGAAAACACAATGATGCAAAAACAGACAATTGTAAATAAATATTTTATTAACCTTCTTGTGTGTGTCTGCAGTTGAGTCTCATTATAACTCCCTTTTAAGCATGTGGTTGAGGACCCACACTCATGCCACCCCATTTCACATTGGGGTTGTCCTGTAACAGTTTGGTGCCCAACATGGTTGACCACATTACACCCATGTTTGACCAGCCAAAAAGTAACTTTCCTTGCACCATTTCACATTGGGGTTGCCCTGTAACAGTTGCAGCATAGTTTGTTCAAAAAACTTTCTTTCCTTCTAGAATTGCCTTGAAAATATTTTCAGAATTCATTTGACCATATACATGTGAGTTTTTCTGGTCTCTTTCTTTAGAGCCATTGGCCTATTCATTTATGCTTTTGCCAATGCTACACTCTCCTGATTGCATAGCTACATAGCCTTGCAGTGAAAAAGAATATATGCACCAACTTTTTTTTTTTTTTTTTTTTTTAGAGGCATGTTTTATTTATTTATTTATTTGTTCATTTGTTTTTTGTTTATACATGCACTGGGTACAGTCAGAAGCGCGGGAGGGTGAGAGAATTCACCAGAGCCAGAGCGGGGAGCAGAACAGGCAGAAGGACCGAAGTACACTGCTGAGGGGAGCAGCGGGTGGCAGGAGAGGTCTGCGCACCATGTGGGACCCTCCTCCGGTGGCCGGGGAGCAGCCGGGAATCGAACCGGCGCCGCAGAGGCTGCGGGCAGCTTCGCAACCCAGCGCTCTACCGCTGCGCCACCGGGGAGGCCCCAACTTTGTTTTATTTAAAAAATTATTTTGACTTTTAGGGTTCTTTTTATTCCAAAAATAAATTTATAACCCATATTTAATTTCTAATAAAATGGATCATTCATCAGTACTATATGGTTCTATAGATTAAGTTGGGGAAAATTGACATATCGTTACAGGGCAGGGAGAGAGGCACCCCAGTAACCCAAACTTGCCTGCGCTAAATAGGTTCTGCCATCCACCACATCAAAACAAAACAGAAGACCTTTAATGGAAAGGAACTTTAATACAATTAGTGAACAATACAGAAAAGACAAGGAATATAGTACCTAAATCAAGCACCCAAAGTTACCCATCACCTCATGGGTAAAGGTCCACCCAAATGGGATTGGCCCAGAACAAGGCCCGAAAACCTGTCATAAGTCTAAAGCATCTTCTGGTGGGGACCCACAGAAAAGGATCTGAAATAACCAGACAAGTCTGAAAGGAAAAGAGCAAAATCAAAATCAAACAAAAACTGCCATTGTCACCTCCCCCCGGGTCTCTCACCCACATCTGTGTCAACCAGTCCACGACCAAAAGGCAAGCGCAGTCTCTTCATGTGTCTCTCAGCTCCATGTGCCTCCTTCTGGCTCTCCATCCTGCTGCCTTCCTTCTCCAGTCTCCTCTCCAGCTTCTCTCCCTGCTCAGCTCCACCCTCTGGGTCAGGCAGGGAACCTGGAAACTCCCCTTCCTGGGCACCACCCTGTTACAATATTAACAACATTGAGTGTTCCAATCTTTGAGTATAGTATATATCTCAATTTATTTAAGACTGTCATTAATTTTGGAAATTTTAAGTCATATTACTTCAAATATTTCTTCTTTTCTCTCTTTCTTCTTCTGTCACACTACATGTTTGTTACACCTTTTGTAATTATTCCACAGTTTTTGGATGGTCTGTTTCTTTTTTTCTTCTTTTTTTTCCTTTGGCTTTTCAATCTGGAAGTTTGTATTTACATATCTTGAAATTCACTGGTTCTCTTCTTGGGTTTATTCAGTTTGCTAATAAGCCTGGTAAGGGCATCCTGCATTTTTGTTACAGGATTTTAGATTTTTAGCATTGATTCTACCCTTGAGTTTCTTTGTCTGTGTTTATATTACCTATCTATGCTTGCATGTTGCTATCCTTTCCCATCAATGATTTTAGAATATTAATGATAGTTGCTTTAAATTCCTGGCCCAATAATTCCAAAATCTTTGCCATACCTGAGTCTGGCCCTGGTGCTTGCTTTTCCTCTTCAGAATGTGTTAATTGCATTTTAACCTGCCTTGAATTTTTTTGTTGATAGTCATGTTGCATTCTGTAATAAGAATTTATATAAATAAGCATTTAGTGTGAAGTTTATGGGGTTTTTTTGGGCCAGAATTTAGGTTGTGTTTACTGTTTGCTGAAGCTGTAGGTGTCAGAAGGTAAAATTTCCTCTAGTGTGCTTGTTTTTGTCTCCTCTACTGTTATTAGATTTTTTTTTAAAAAAGATTTATTTATTTATACAAGAACTGGGGTACAGGCCAGATGTACGGGAGGTGAGAGGATTCACCAGAGACAGAAAAGGGAACAGAACAGGCAGACTGATGAAACACACTGCTGAGGGGAGCAGTGGGCGAGACAGGAGAGGTCTGCCTCACCATGTGGACATCTCCTCAGCCGACAGGGATCGAACCTGCACTGCAGAGGCTGCAGACAGCTTCACAGTGCTGCGCTCAACCGCCTGCGCCACCTGGGAGGCCCTGTTATTAGATTTTTTTAAAGACTCCTTAAATAGTCTGAGTCCTGCAGTCCTTTCATTTGTAATTTTTTGTCATTATACAGGAGTCCAACTGATGTGGTAGGAAAATGTTGGGGTAGGCGAAGCATAGTTTTATGATTAGGTCTTAATCATCTAGTGAGGTATATTTTTGGGTTATATCCTTCACAAGTACCTATCAACTTGTTTTTCCTTCTTAGATGAAATAGGAATACTAGAAAAAGGAAAAGTTGGATATTTCCCTTCTCCCAGGTCATTTATGCTATCAAGTGTGTGAGGTTCTGGCATAATACTTCTCCTTAAAAATAGGTTTTGTAAAGGAGCAATACTCTGGGCGTTCTTTAAAATGACAGTTTTCCCATTCTTCTTGCCAGAAGCATGAGGGAATTTTTATACCACATTTACCACAAAAACCTCAGGAGTTGGGGCATCTCTGATCACATAGGGGTTAAGTCTCAGCACTATCGCCACTGAGGCCTGAGTTCAAACCCCAGTGAGGGAGCTAAGCCACATATGGTGCAGCATACCTCTCCTGTCTTGCTCGCTGCTCCCCTCAGCAGTATATTTCAGTCAGTCTGCCTGTTCTGCTCCCCACTGTCTCTCTGGTGTATCCTTTCAATACCCCACACCTCTGCCTACACCCCAGTTCTTATGTGCATAAATAAATGAAAACTAAAACAAAAAACTTTGTGGAGTTCTTGGAGGTAAAACTTCAAAAACAGAGGAAGCATACCTAAGACTGGCTTACCCATTTTCAAACTCTCAAGTTCATCCACAATGAGCCTCCAGCAATTGGTCAATTACATTCTAAAAGTGCCTGTCAGTAGCTCCTGCTTGCAAGTTGTGACTGTTGCTAGTAGGTTGTGCCTCTCTATGTTTGTCTGTCTTTCCCTCTTTTGGGGTGGCAACTTGTCCTGTGACCTCAATTTTCTGATGCATCTAAGAATTGTTTGTTCAGTCTTTTTCTTGTGAAGTCTTTTTCTTGTGAAGACAGGCATGATGATTTCTGAAGTCTACATTTTGGACCAGAACTGAATGTTTTCTCCATATATTTAGAAATGTTTAATTTTTTCTTAAAATATTTTGAAATTTTCAGAATAGGTATCTTGCACTTCTCTTGTTCAATTTAATCTTACACATTTTATTTTTTAAATGTCATAGTGTTGTTTTAAAGTTCATTTGCAATGCAAGTTGTTAGTAAGCTGGAACAATTATTTTTATAATGTTTGTATCTTGACCTTGTATTCTGAGACCTTGATAAATTTACTTTGTAGATTTAGTAGTTACTTTGTATATTTCTTTAGCTTTACTATATTAGTAATCATCTCTTCCTTAAAAGGAATTTTAATATTTTTCATTCTGATTTTGTGCTCTTTGTTTCATTCTGTTGTCTTACTGGACTGACTAGGACATACTGTACAATATTAGAGAGAAATGGTGATAGAAGACATATTGTCTATTTCTTGCTCTTTGGGGCAAAGCATCTAATGGTTCCTCATTAAGAGTAATGTCTGTAGACGTGTTGTAGTTCCCTTTTGATTAAGTTCCTTTCTATTTCTAGTTTGTTGAGAGTACCTTGTTTTTAAATAGTAAGAGATATATAATTTGCCAAATGTTTCTTCTGCATTTATTGAGATAATAGGCTTGTCTATTTTGTTTATCTTTTTGAAGAACCAATTTTTTTCTTTAAGATTTATTTTAATTATTTATACAAGAACCGGGGTACAGTCAGAAGCGTGGGAGAGTGAGAGGATTCACCAGAGACAGAGCAGGGAACAGAACAGGCAGACTGACGAAATACACTGCTGAGGGGAGCAGCGAGCGAGACAGGAGAGGTCTGCTGTGCCATGTGGGATTTCGCTGGCTGGCCGGGATCAAACTGGCGTTGCAGAGCCTGTGGGCAGCTTCATAGTGCTGTGCTCAACCACCTGCACCACCAGGGGAGGCCCAAGAACCAACTTTTGGTTTCGTTGATCTTTTGTATTGTTTCTTAAATTTCTATTTCATTTATTTCTGCTTTGATAAGATAATAAAGGAGAAATATATTAAATAGATGATATATAATATGTGTATATATTATATATGTACACACACACTGTAAAACTAAAAGATGGTAAATTTAAGCCCAACTACATCAATATTACATGAAACATGAATAGACAATTCATTCTAATTTAAAAAGGTTTTTTTGCTTAATTCAATAATTTGTTCTACTCCATATTAATTCCTCCATTGGGTTTGTCTACCTGTTTGTATCATTTTTATTAGTTACTCTAAGGATTAAAATATGCATCCTAATCTTATAACAGTATGCTTAAGAGTAAATATTGTACCAATTCATATAAAAAATAAATAACTTGAAAATTTAATTTTCACATACCCACCACTCTTTGTGCTATTGTTACCATCTGTTTTATATCCACCTAAGTTAAAAACTGAGAAATGCAATGTTTTTTGCTTCAACAGTTATCTTTTAATAGCGTTAAGAGGTGGGAGGATGATAATTTTTTTAATTTATCCTCTTAATCACTATTCCTGTTCCTTTACATTTTTCCCTATAGAACTGAGTTCCCATCTGGTATAGTTTCTTCAGTCTTAAGAACTTTCTTAAGTGTTAACTCTGTTAAGTAAGTCTTGTAGCTTAGATATTTGTAACAAATTCTTTCAGCTTTTGCTTACCTTAAAATTATTTGCTGTCATTAGGAAAATTTTTTTCATAGAATATTGAAATATAGGTTGACAGTTGGGTTTTTTTTAGCATTTTAAAGATAATTTTTTTTTCTTTTGGTTTTGGTGAGAAGTTGGCCATTTAACATATAATTGTCAATAACTTATCATCCCTTTATTATAAGTTATTTGTCTTATTTCTGTGCTGCATTCAATACTATGTATTTATTTTTAGGTTTCCATAATTTGACTTTCATGTGTCTAGATGTGTGTGTGTGTGTGTGTGTGTGTGTGTGTGTGTGTGCTATTTGGCTGTTGTCATAGACGTTACACCATGTTATACTCCTGACACTCCTTATACCTGTCACTGCTGTGATATTTTCAAATAAAAAGAAATTTGAAGGACATGTATACTCTGTTACAAGAATAGAAACTTTCTTCCAAAAATATAGCATATAACAGTAATGATACCCAGAATCATGACTTTCTACAAAGCTTATTGACACACTTACAATGAATTAATTGCCACTGGGTGAGGGGGAACTAAGGATGCCTGGAAAACACAGATAGGAATGTTAGGACAGAAAACAAAGGTAAATCTTTTAAAACTAATGCTATATGAAAATTTTTCCCCAATAATACCCTCAAAATAGGGGTATTTAATGATTTTCTTGAGACGACACTCAAGAAAAATAAATGTATTCATCTGAAATAAAGAATAGGTAAGAATATCATGTGGCATTCATTCTATCTCATTCTCATTCTTGTCTTTCTTCCCCACTAGATTATAACTTTGTTTTTAAAAATTTATTTATTTATGCATATAAGAACTGGGGTACAGGCCAAAGGTATGGGAGGTGAGAGGATTCACCAGAGACAGAGTGGGGAATAGAACAGCAGATTGACTGAAATACACTGCTGAGGGGAGCAATGGGGAGACAGGAGAGGTCTGTTTTGCCATGTGGGTCACCTCCCTGGCTTGGGATCAAACTCGTGCTGCAGTGGCTGTGGATAGCTTCATAGTGCTGCGCCTTAAGCCCTTGCACCACCAGGGAGGCCCTGTGATAACAACTTTTAGGATTTACTCTCTTAGCAACTTTTTTTTTTTTTTTTTAAAGATTTATTTATTTATTTATACAAGCACTGGGTACAGTCAGAAATGCAGGAGGGTGAGAGAATTCACCAGAGCCAGAGCAGGGAGTAGAACAGGCAGACTGACGAAGTACACGGCTGAGGGGAGCAGCGGGCAGCAGGAGAGGTCTGTGCACCATGTGGGAACCTCGCCCAGTGGCTGGGGATTGAACCGGCCCTGCAGAGGCTGCGGGCAGCTTCGCAAGCCAGCGATCAACTGCTGCGCCACCGGGGAGGCCCTCTTAGCAACTTTCAACTATGCAATATAGCTTCCATGCTGTACATTACATCACCATGACATTTCATAACGGCTGTAATCAATTCTTCATAGTATACATTACAATTAAATTTAGACCATTTCATTTCAGTGACTTCTGGACTTAAATAAAATATTATTTTTGTTTGTAAAGCACATGACATGTACATTAAAGAAAAGGATACTCCTTCCCCAGATCCCTAGTTGTTCAATCTTTTTCTTTAAAGATTTATTTATTTATGCATACAAGAGCTGGGGTACAGGCCAGAGGTGGGGGGGGGGAGAGGTTTCACCAGAGACAGAGTGGGGAACAGAACTGGCAGACTGACTGAAATACACTACTGAGGGGAGCAGTGGATAAGTCAGGAGAGGTGTGCTGCTCCATGTGGGCCACCTCCCTGGCTGGGGATCGAACTGGTGCTGCAGAGGCTGCTGATTGCTTCGTAGTACTGTGCTTAACCCCTTGCTCCACCAGGGATGCCCCAGATGTTCAATCTTAACAGCTGAAAAATTTCTTTATAATACTTGACTTGGAAGAACCAGTACATTTCATTATTGGATTTTCCATATATATATATATATATATATATATATATATATATATATTTACTCTTTCTCTATTTTGGAAAAGTATGGGATATAGTTACTTAGGTCACAATATATAAATTCTATGATAGAATAGGATCTCATATCTAAATTATAACCTTATCACTTTGGTCAAAGAAGTATTTTAAAAATGATTAAAAACCTTAAGAAAGTGGAGAATGAATGTAGTAGTGTCTGATATGATTAGAGATTACGCTAGTATACTGCATAGACGCAAGATCATCTAAATTTTACTGAAAAAAATTATAATGCGCTTCTGTGAAAAGTGTAAAGAAGAGGTTGCTTTTAAGTACTTTAACAACTAGCATTACTGATTCCATGGATATTTTATGCATTCAGTATCTACTTACATTTTGCATCCATTTGTGTAGAAATAATAAGATCTTAGATTTTAAAAACCTTTATCTCAGCTTTCTTTATTGACTTAATTGAGAAAGTTGTCTTTTATCTATAAATCATAGTTGTGAAAATGAAAAGAGGGCAAATTGTTCAAAGTTCTAAATGCTATATAATTTCTACATCTGAAATTTAGCAGTGTAGAGATAAGTGCCCTTTCATACATTTGCTTGTGTGAATGTGTAAATTAGAAGCTCTACAGATACTACTTAGTTTTATTCAAAATGGCTGTCACCTCAAAACCAATGACATTTTCCCACTTATGCTACTAATATTTATCTGTAGTCAACAGAAAAGCTTCATTACTGAAAATTTATTTTTTCTAGGTCCCTGTTGATTGCAATCCTTTCTTTACGTGGCATCTACTTCATAGTTTACTATATACAAATATCAGGATTATATTTATTCACAAACCAAAAAGTTAGCTATAATCCATACAAAATCAATTGAAAAACCTTGCCAATAAAATCAATAAAAGACTTTCCTCACTGAATAAACTATAATACAAGACATTAAAGGCCCCCGTTGAAAAAGAAATACTTCCTGGAAAGGGCAAAACAAAGAATTCTTCCAAAGCATTAACTCCTTAGCTTGAATTATCATGTTAGCCATGAAATAGAATACTAAATATTGGGCTATATAGAATGGATAAGTATTGGGCCTCCCCTGGTGGCACAGTGGCTGAATGCTGGGCTGCAAAGCTGCCCGCAGCCTCTGCAGCACCGGTTCAATCCCTGGCCGCTGGCGAGGGTCCCACACAGGCCTCGCCTGCAGCGCCTGTTGCTCCCCTCAGCAGTGTATTTCGTCAGTCTGTTCTGTTCCCCGCTCTGGCTCTGGTGAATTCTCTCACCCTCCCATGCTTCTGACTCTACCCAGTGCTTGTATAAATAAATAATTAAACAAACAAACAAACAAATAAATAAATCTTAAAAAAAAAAAAAAGAAAGAATGGATAAGTATTGATGAAAATAACCAAAGAAGAAAAAGATCTAGAGCATTGGGCTGCCTGGCAGAACTGGTTAACATGGTATTTAGCAGTGTGAGGTTCTACTTGCCCAGAAAATAACAAAGGGCATTCAGTGCTTGGAAACAATGTGATGGAAGAATACCAAAGAAAGGCCTTGCCTTTTTCACAATTTGACATCAAGCTTACCCTCCCTGATTTCAGCTACCTCAGATAGCACTGGAGTAACTAACCTGACTACATTCTAGCACCTTATTATTGCTATTTAGTTCTGGATATGACCCATAGTTGCTGTTGATTAAAAAGTAAAGCAGAACAAGCATACATTTAAACAGAAAGAAACTACATCTTCAGAAGATGTGTAAATTAAGATGAAACCACTGAGTTAAATCCTTGATACCTGTTCTTAGCTTGTGCATAAATTACAGAGATGATGAGGCAAAAAAAAAAACAACAAAACAACATTCACAGCATTCTTTTGGTTTAAAAAATCATCCATAACATGATAGACTATTTACAAATGTATCAAAATGCACTGTTCAAAACTGGAATCCCTTTCTGTCCAGATTTGCATCCAATAAACTTCTCTGTATAAAATTCCCTGTATAAGAATCTGGCTCTCTATTAGCAAATGCTTAGTTTTTACATAGGGCTTAAATAGGACCCAATGGCTTCTCCAAATTGTGTCCCCGTAAATGTCTAACAGTTAGAAGAGAAAAATGCAATTTGATCATCTGGGAAAATTACTATTATGCTCTCTTTTTAGGCCTCCCTGGTCTGCTTTTTACATTGCCCAGACTCTGTGTAGTGATTGAACATTGTCCAAGCTGTGCTGCTGTTCAAAACCAGACTCACGTTGGTTTTGTGCAATTGGAATGAGAAAGCGTTGAGGAGCACAGCTTTCTTATTCATATGACTATGCAGCAAACACTGGGAGGCCTGAGATGTGAGACAGCCAAACAGTCTGTCAATTGTAGCTTTTTCTTCAACTCTGAAGTAAATCTTGAAATAAATCTTTACTTCATGACATTTGTTATATTGAAACTAGATGTTTGCCAGATGCAAAATAGCAAGAAACAACAACCCCTTCCCCTGTGGCTAGTACCAGAAATAGCCAATTAGAAATAATGCTTTGTGATGACTGTCTCATGCTAAACTGGATTAATTCAAGAAGTACTCAGAGGATTGTTTGTTTGCTTAAAGTCTGTAAATGAACCCTGTGAAAAGGCCAAGTCTAAACATTTTTTCTAAATAGCTTCAAGCTTTTACTGTCTTTCTTGAAGTGTGTCTATCCCTTCTTATGACTTTTAAAAACAGTTTTATTGAGATATAATTCACATACCATACAACTTACCCTTTTCAAATACACAATTCAGTGATTTTTTTAAAGCATATTCATAGAAATGTGTAACTATAGCCACATTCTAATCTTAGAACATTTTATCACCCTAAAGGAATTCATTAGCAATTACTTCACATTTTTCCCCAAACTTTCAAACCCTCAGTAGCTCTACTAGTTTACTTCCTGTGTCCACCGCATCCTTACAATGTCAATAATGCTGGATTTACGAATTGATCTCTTTGGGCTAAGAGTATCTACTCTTTACCGAAAGCACTGCATGGTGTTTTTTGCATTTTATCTTTATTTCACAGAACTGTGTTATGAAGTAGGTATTTGTCTGGAACTTACAGATAAACTAAGGCCCAGATAGACTATGTTACTTTCCGAAAGTCACATAGTTGGAATATACCTTCAATGAATTATTATTGGACCAGTCCCCAAATAGCATTTAGTTTCCTTAAGAAGTTGGGATCTATAGATACTCATACAGTTCCTACGTACTACCGACCCTCTTCATTTTCTTCCTCCTAAAGACAGCTTAAATAGCCTTATTCTCATAAGGGAATCCACCTGACTCCAAGTTAGTTTCTTAAAACAATTATTAGATTGTGGGATTTTTTTTGTTGCTCATTTTCTTAAAAAGGAATAGAAGACATAGAGTCTTTCATTAACCTAAAGCACATTATTGGTCCAACTCAGAGCTTCACCTTGATCCATAATACTTCTCACAGTAAGAATCTGGGTTGGGGTAAAGTTTAGGAATAGGGTAAGATTCCTGGAGGAGATTAGGATGACTTATTTCCATATTTGGTAAGTGTTACATGAAAGAAACTATATCAAACCATCATGTACACTTCATTATATAAATTATTCTGTAGGCATAGGATAGAAACTAGGACCCTCACTTAGTTAACAGAGTTCTGCACTTCAATTTTGATATTGATAGGAAGTGTAACAGAGGCATCTCTGTAAGAAGGAGGAGGTACTATGTTTTCCACCCCCACTTAATGAGGGGCGGAGCTGAGTGACCAGGTGAAGCTGTATAAAAGGGAAGGCAGGTGGACTTGGGGAGACAAGTAGAGAAGGGTGTGCTTACTTCATGGTTTTGAACTTGCATCAGGATTTTGGGGGTGGAGGAGAGACATGTAGAGACACTTGAAAGAGACACATTAATGAGAGACATTGGGGAGGCCAACAATGGTAGCCATTACCTTGATTTGATTTTGCTCCTTTTGTCCCATATTTCTGGGCTCTGCTTTAGAATCCCTTTCATAAGGTTCTCTGCCAGTAGGTGCCTTAGACTTGTGGCAACCTTTCAGGTCTCAGCAGTCCAGCTTGGGGACAGACCAGTTTGGCTGGGCATTTACTCACAAGGGGATGGGTAACTCTGCGTGTTTTGTTGGGAATCTATCACCCTTTCTTCTCTGTTTTCTCTGGGCACACTAATTTTATTAAAGTGCTTTTACACTAAGAGTGTGCTTTGTCTTCGTGTGCACAGATGGTCAGACCCCTTTAGAGTGTGCAAGTTCGGGGTCCACCGTTGCCCCTTTGATGTGTGCTAACAGAAATATCATCTATACTCAGTACTTAATAAGAAAAAAAATCTTACTGAGACTGTCGTATATCCGCAAGAGCTGTTGGCTTTATTCTTACTGACGCGAAACACACACACACAAAAATTATGGTATGGGTTGGCAGAGACGTAGGAGTTTCTTTGCTTTCTCTCTTTTTCTATTATCAGCTGAACAGGATTATCATAACTCTTTAGAGAGATGCTTATGGTGTTTTATTTATATTTAACTGTTTATCCTTTACAGAATATCTGATAGATCATCCTTATGTGAAAGAGTCAGACCATTAAAAATAGATAAGTGCCTAACAAATTATATTCTTATCTAATTTCTATCAAATGATTCTGGACTGTATCAGCAAGTATTATAAGCAAGGAACTCAGCAAACTATTTTATTCTCCTATAACAATTTTGGCAGCAGATGATTACTCTAGCTACAATTAGGTATCATGTTATCTTGTTACTAGTGTTCAATGGTTGGAAATAAAAAGATGTTTAAATTCAAGAAAATTCTAAATTACTTCATAGGTCTTGGTTCTCTTTCCTCTTAAACCCCTATCATTGCAAGGAGAGTAAATAGCAGGTTGTGTTATGATGGATTATCATTGGCAGATGCACAGCTGGGCACAACTAAGACAGTTGTTGGAAGCCAAAATTCTTGTGGATTACCTACATCTGTTGCCGAAGTTGCCTGTGTCTATTGACACTAAGATAATCTTCCTCCTTAACAGGCTTAGCACGTAAAATGTCTCTGGGGACTTTCTCAGGCGAGGTGCTGCTTTTCTGTTGATTTAGAGATCTACCTGTCTAACTATGACTGCATCCAAGCTACACAGACCTCCCTTTGTGTATATTTTGGATAACTTGATATCATTAAAAGGACTAACAAATGTCTCTCTTTTGTTTGTATATAAATCTGAACAAAGATGCCATTGGGCAAAATGATGCCCAATTCCTGTGAGATATTGTGCCTGATTTCTGAAGAAAGTCCACACAGAGGTTCTTTTAATACATATTTTTTAATTCCCCTTTTAATTAGGCCAATTAAAACTGTGCTCATCCCAGTGTCTATCCTTCAGACTACCAGAGATATGTGAGGATTTGCAGTCACTGAAATAATCTCTTGCTTTAGTCCAGATTCTCTGCTGCTAATTCAGACTCATAGATAAATATTAAACTCTTCCTGCAAAAGCTATAAATCTTCTGGTAGCTCTTATGGCAGCATAATATAGAGAATTCTTTCCTTTGGGGGGTTGAACTAGCAGATCATAATTTATCCAGTACTATTATCATCTTAAAAATTTTTTTTTTTTTCTTTTTATTATTTTATTTATTTATTTATACAAGCACTGGGTACAGTCAGAAGCGCGGGAGGGTGAGAGAATTCACCAGAGCCAGAGTGGGGAGCAGAGCAGGCAGAAGGACCGAAGTACACTGCTGAGGGGAGCAGCGGGCGGCAGGAGAGGTCTGCGCGCCATGTGGGACCCTCCTCAGGTGGCCGGGGAGCAGCTGGGGATCGAACCGGCGCCGCAGAGGCCGCGGGCAGCTTCGCAATCCAGCGCTCAACCGCTGCGCCAACGGGGAGGCCCCCATCTTAAAAATTTTTGTCATGCAGAGTCCCATTAGGTTAAAAAATGTCTCATCATTATATTATATAGAAGTCCCGACTTCTTGCTGATCTGGCTTTTCATCTCGTTATAAACTATATCCAGGCATTGACATTTCAGTATAAACATTGTACAGAATGAAACTCTTCCTCTACTCAAAACCCATTATTTCCTTGAGAAAAACAGATATGCTAATTATTTTTTATTGAGAACTTGGGTCAGGGTTGTGTACCCCAAAGCAAATAAAAAATTCCTATGATCAAAAAATTAGTGATAGTTCTTTTTTTTATTTTTTCCCAAGTTTTATTGCTATATAATTGACATATATCACTCTATTAAGGTATACAGCGTAATGATTTGAAATATTTAGTGGAATGATTACCACAATTAGCTTGTTTCACCTCACATGGTGTAGTGCCAGCAAGGCACAGAGCAGGTTCTCTATGATCCAGGCAGACAGGTAAAGGAGAGTCCTGGAGATCTCGGTGGCTTTTTCAGGCTTTTATTGAGCTTTTTACATCATTTGTCATGTGGCAACTAGGTACCCGGCTGGGGGGTGGGGGGGGGACAGGAAGGTGGCAGGCCTCCCAGCCCCTGGCGAATCTTCACTGTTTTTTTATTCTTTAAAGATTTATTTTTATTTATACAAGAACTGGGATACAGGCCAGAGGCACAGGAAGGCAAGAGAATTCACCAGAGACAGAGTGCGGAACAGAACAGGCAGACTGACTGAAATACACTGCTGAGAGGAGCAGCGGGCCAGACAGGAGAGGTCTGCTGAGCCATGTGGGTATCTCCCTGGCCGGCCGGGAATTGAACCCATCCTGCAGAGGCTGCGGACAGCTTCACAGCACTGTGCTCTACCCGCTGCACCACCGGGGAGGCCCTGAATCTTCACTCTTTAGAAGGCCAGAGAGCCGAATCTTCACTCTTTCTGGGCTCTCTGGCCTTCTCTCTGGTCTCTGTTTCGCTGCTACCACTGCTGCCTCTGGTTCTACCACTGGCATCCCGTTGACACCGCCCTTATGTGCCCAGCCTCTCAGCCCAGGAGTGCCCACTCACACACGCCCACACCCTACTCCAGGTGCTGCCATCAGGTACATGTATAAGCCCACAGGTGTGGATCTTAGATGACAATGGCGGGAGGGCGGAACATCCTGACAATTTCCACTTATTCTACAAATGGAAACACATTCTTTCCTAGCGTTGAGTCCTTTTAAGCTTTACTTTTTAGGGGCTTCCCTGGTGATGCAGGGGGTTAAACACAGCACTGGGAAGCTGTCCACAGCCTCTGCAGCACAAGTTCAATCACCCGCCAGCCAAGGAGCTACCCACATGGTGCAGCAGACCTCTCCTGTCTCACCTGCTGCTCCCCTCAGCAGTGTATTTCAGTACATCTGACTGTTCTGTTCCCCATTCTGTCTCTGTTGGATCCTTTCACCCCCCGCCCTGCACCTCTGGCTGTACCCCAGTTCTTGTATGCATAAATAAATAAATCTTTAAAAAAAAGTTTTACTTTTTAAAGCAACTTTGAAACATACAATCCAATACTATTAACTGTTTTCTGATTTCTTTTTAGTTCTAAATAATATTGCAATTTCTGGATGCAATGTGGCTTTTTTATCCATTCAACCACTATAGGACTTCTTGGTTGCTTTCAAGTTATGACAATTCTGAGTAAAGGAAGTATAAGCATCTACATGCAACCTTTTGTGTGGGCATAAGTTTTCTACCCCTTTGGGCAAATACCAAGTTGTAAAATTTCTTGATTGTGTAGCAAAAGTATGTTTCGTTTTGTAAGAAATCACCAAACTGCTTTACAAAGTGGTTGCATCATTTCCTATTCCATTAGCAACAAACGAGGCTTCTTCTTGTTCGACATCCTCACCAGCATTTGCTGTTAGTGTTTTAATTTTGGCAAGTCTAATAGGTGCATAGTGGTGTCTCGCTGTTAATTTAATTTGCATTCCTATCATGACATGATGTGGAATATCCTTTTAAATACTTAGTTCCCATCTGTATATCTTCTCTGGAAAGGTGTATTAAGGTCTTCAACTCGTTTTTAAAATTGGGTTGCTCGTTTTCTTATTGTTCATTTTTTTTTTTTTTTTTTTTTTTTAATAAATTTTATTGTTATATTCCCATACAATTGCAGCCCCCCCATTCTGACCCCAATCCCTCCCCTCCCACCCCCGCCCCCCTAAAAGTGTCTCTGGTTCATAGTTTTTTGTTGATTTTGATTTTCACTTTCTTATAGTTATTCATTTTCCTGGTCCCTTATTTAAGTTTTCTAGATTCCTGCTATGAGTGAGACCATCCGGTATTTTTCTTTTTCTTTTTGGCTTATTTCGCTGAGCATGATCCCTTCCAGCGCCATCCATGTTGCTGCAAATTGCATGTGTTTATCTTTTTTGAATGCTGAGTAATATTCCATGGTATATATGTACCACATCTTCTTGATCCAGTCATCTATTTTTGGGCATTTGGGTTGTTTCCAAAGCTTAGCTATTGTAAACAGTGCTGCTATAAACATAGGGGTGCAGGTGTTCTTTGGAATTGATGTTTCTGTGTCCTTTGAGTAAATACCTAGGAGTGGAATTGCTGGATCATATGGAAGCTCTATGTTTAGTAGGTCCAGAAATCTCCATACAGCTTTCCACAGTGGTTGGACCAGTTTGCACTCCCACCAACAGTGCAGAAGAGTTCCTTTTTCTCCACACCCTCGCCAACATTTGTTGTTGCTAGTTTTTTTAATATGTGCCATTCTCACTGGTGTAAGATGGTATCTCATGGTAGTTTTGATTTGCATTTCCCTGATGACAAGTGATGTTGAACATTTTTTCATATGCCTGTGTTTTATTGTTCATTTTTAAGACTTCTTTGTCTATTTTGTATAACAGTCCATCACATGTGTCATGTGTCATATGCAAATATTTTCTCACAAGGTGTGGCTTATCTTCTATTTCTCTTGATATTGTCTTTCGCACAACAAAATTTTTTAATTTTAATGGCAGCCTGCTTATCAATTATTTATTTCATGACTTTGGAGGTATATCTAAAAAGACTTCACAATACCCAAGGTATGTAAATTTTCTCCTATATTATCCTATAGGAGTTTTATAGCTTTGCATTTTGTTTTAAATCTTTGATGAATTTTGAATTAATTGCTGTGAATGGCATAATGTCTGTGTTTAGAATTTTTTTTGTGGTTGTCCATCTTCAAGTACTTTTTAGTCCATCTCTCTTTTGCTTAACTTGTTATAACACACATTTATTATCATTATAAATTAAAAAATCAACATAATTTTAGTGAACTTTTGCTAATAAAAATGAGTTAAATACTAGCCTTAATGCTGCAACAGGTAGTATACTTTTGATTACACTCGATTTGAATTAACAGGTGTAGGATGTTATAGATAATGACACAACCACAGAATTTCAGCTGTGGTTTTAAGATTGTTTCTATATTTTATACCTCAATATGACTGAGAAACCCCAAACCACATAAGTGATTCCCCACACCTCCAGACCAAGTGAAAATATGCTTTGGATATTGGAAGATCATAGGAGTACATCTCCAATATTAAATGGAGACTTTTCCCTCTGCACTTATCTTCTTTCATAAAAGAAAAAGGAATTTTCTTATAACAAGAAAATTACATGAGAAAAAAAGCATCTTGTGTAGATCTGAAGAATTTTTCCCTTCCAAAAAAATCAGAATTTCCAACTCTGAAAAATTCAACTCCTTTATCTCAACATACATAATGTGAAATAAGAAGAGACTTTTAGGATCAACCTTACATGTCTTTGCCTTTGCAGAAAAGTCAACTGAAATGCATAGACATTAAAATATGTCTGCAAAGTTACATATATAAGTGGAATCCGAATCTACTGTTTTTGTTTTCAATTACATCTTCCCAGTTCTGCTTTTGGAAACTTTGCAGCCACAGGGTGTACAGAATATCAAATAGAAGTGTCACTCAAGGTTCTTTGCCACAACATTATAAAGCAGAAAGGACAAATGTGACTCTTAGAGTTCTTTTTTCATAGAAGTTCTCCAAAATGTGAGGAAATAAAATGGTACCTTATAAAAAAAATCTATAGCTATAAACAAATGTAGGTATCCCTGAAACATAGTAGAAGTAGGCCCACGTTTCATCAAAAGACATTCATAAGTGCTATGTTGTACAGTTATGATAATTATTAGAATGTGTAAATGCTTTCAAAAACTGAAGAGAAACTCAAACTTCCAATGAAGTAGTGTTGAAATGGGAGTGAATTCTTTTGGGACCACTTGGAAATATCAAAACAAAGGAATAACCATCAGTCATATTTTGTGACATCACATCCAATTTTCATTATTGTATGGCTTGAGCAGTCTTAGAAATATTATAACATGTCAAACATTGTAAACAGAGACTATTCAAAAAGAAAGAACAATATGAATTTGAAGCAGAGGCATTAAATAGAAGAGGCTTATGACAAAGGTTTAATGAAGAGAGGTGGCTCTATTAATTCATTTCTTGTGGATATAGTTTAATAAAAACAAAACATGTGGGTATGAATCCTTCTCCATGATGAATTTTTATACTCTGCATGATAAACAGCATCCTAAGTGTTAAATTCACATTAGAATTAAAATAAAAGCCCAATTAAATCTAAATCATTCAGCTTATAGAAAGAATATTATGGGATCAGTTGCAGTAAGCACTATATATTACTTCCAAAAACCACAAAGACTTCTGTATTGTATTTGCTTTATTTCTTTTTTTGTAAGTTGTTGCCAGCATACCTACCTCTGAAATACACCGAGCACCCAATCATTTCTCATCATATACCAAATCTTTCTTTTACCTGAAAATCTACAAAAATGCATACCATTTATTAAATTCTAATTATGAGCAAATAATTAGATTCTTTACATGTTATATCATTTACTTCTCACAACAAATCTGTGACATAGCTCTCATCTTCCACATTTAGTACATGAAGAAACTAAAGATAAGTAACTTGGCCAAATCCATGCATTTACTGAGAAGCTGTGCCAGGATTTAATCCTCAATCTGTCAAGTCTGTGCTTTTCCCACTATATTTCACTTCCTCCCTAAGAAAATCGTGATATCTTGAATTTTGATTTTCTCCCAAAAAATCCAAGAATCTTTCTGATTTGAGCTTTACCATAACAAACCCTTCATTGAGGTAGCATGCATCGTGTATATCCTGCGACTTCCACATCTCTCAAGAGTATTACCAAAGCTCCTGTCTCTTTCCCCTTTGGCCAACAGTTGCTTTCTCTGCATCTACAAATGCTTTTGGAGTTCTCTACCGATTCCATTATGCTTTTCTAGAAGATCTTGATTCAACTTTTATGGAAAATCCTTCTGTCTACTGCAAAGTCCCAATGATATAAGACCTCTTATTTTCAGACTCTCTTCTCTATCAAGAGCTTTCATTTTCAAGTCCATGACAGTAACTTTGAGTAACTTCGAGTAACTTCATCTTCACTGTTTTGACTTCAGCCTCTATGGAAATGAATTTGTACCCACTGTTGAGTTCCAAAAGAACAAACTCTTTCCCTTTTTTCTTTCTTACCATTTCTCATTCCTAGTTTTGTTTGCCATCTCCTTCCTCACAGTTCTGTGTCAACATGAAAGAAATAATCAGGCTGTAATATAATCAGGAAGGCATTTATTCAAAAATTGGCATCATTATTTTGGTTCATGACAAGGAGCAGTCTGATGGTGTGTACCATTAGGGTGAGGACTTAAGGGAGTTTTAAAGGATCAGGTAGGGAGATGATGTGGATCAAGACAATCTTTGGATTGGTCCCTACATTTATCTGTCTATCCATGATTGGTGAGCAAAAAGTCTCCAGAGAGGACACTGCAGTGTGAGGGTCTGGTGTCAGGTAAGCTGATGTCTCCATTTCTTGTAGTCACCAAATTGCTAGATCAGTCTGCTTAATTTTCACCTAGACAGTCTTAGCATTGCAGCTTAAAGGCAAGATTCAAAGTAGGCTCTACAACTGTAATCACTGTTATCCTTTATATAGTGTTTCCTTTATTCTATCTTGAGTCTATTTATGCTTTCCAGCAATTTGGAATATCAAAGAGTATTTTTAAGCTTACTTTATCCTTTATAATGGTGGATAAAGCACTTTTAATACACATATAGATAATGATTGCCTCTGGCAAGAAGGCAAATACAACAAACTCCCTGCAGGTCAATAAAACAAGTCCCTCGAGGGTTCAAACTTATTTGAATATAGTTAGAATCACAAGTGGAACCATAGTCCTTTCTAATTTCTCTTTATAGCTGTCTCAGTGAAGTGCCAGTTTTGCTTAAATCTGTTCCCTCTGGGCTTTGAGTTCACTGTTTGCATTAGTCTGTCTGTAGTACAGCAGGGACCACTGGTTGCCAGTTGTTGGCATAATGTTAATAAACACCAGTGACCATCACATGTATCTTGAAGCAGCTGCAGATTGTAATTCACCCAGAAACAGAGGGGAAAAAAATCTATGAGAATTTTGGGAAATAAATTTCTTTACTTTTTAACCTTTGTTGTAAAGCCTACCTATTCACCACCTGACAAGCGTTTGTGGTTTAAGGAAATTTAATATTTAAAAAATAGTCAAAATAAGCCCTGAAATCATGTTTGTAAAAAGCGCTAAGAGAATAACACAACCTTCAAAGACAAAAAGGGATACATTTTAAAATAAACAATATTCAGGGCCAACTTTCCTCTTTTCTGGGTAAAAGCAACACCAACCAACATTTGATGAAAGGCAAGAAGTAAAGAGTCTTTCTTCACAGCCATTATTTAGAAAAAAATATAGCATTATGATTTTGAAATGAACAGTGTTAACTCTAAGTATCTTTAAATTATTTTATATTAACAATGGGGAGTTTTGTTCATCTCTGAAAGCAAAGATTTTGGGGGTTAAATCTAGACTACAAGTGATATCCTGAGAAACAGAAAAGGCACAAGCATAACTGTGTTTATAAATGGATTGTCCCTTGGGCCTCCCCGGTGGTGCAGCGGTTGAGCGCTGGGTTGCGAAGCTGCCACGGCCTCTGCAGGGCTGGTTCGATCCCCGGCTGCTCCCCGGCCACTGGAGGAGGGTCCCACATGGCACGCAGACCTCTCCTGCCGCCCGCTGCTCCCCTCAGCAGTGTACTTCGGTCCTTCTGCCTGCTCTGCTCCCCTCTCTGGCTCTGGTGAATTCTCTCACCCTCCCGCGCTTCTGACTGTACCCAGTGCTTGTATAAATAAATAAATAAATAAAAATCGTTTAAAAATAAATAAATAAAAAATAAATGGATTGTCCCACAGTGTCATGGATGCTTTGGGAGAGTGGGGAAAGCACCTTGTCAAAGGAGGGGTAATAATTACATCAGTTAGTGAACCCTAGTTGTCCAGTTTTTAGTTAAGAGTGGCCACTAAGCATCAGTTGGGTCACTTCAATGTTTTTGATTTGTTTTTTAAAAGCACAGCCTAAGCCATAGATTACTACCCTTTCAAGAATCATCAAATAATTATGGACAGAGGTAAGTCTGATTCCAAGAGATGCTGAACAGTTTCCTGGAACCTTGAGAGCAAAGTTATTCTGTGTAATTTCATTTTCTGTCCTCTATTATTTGTTTCAGGTATAAAATGGACATTATTTGTGTTACTTTCAAAACATTGTTTACCCTGGCTAAGAGGGTCTTCTTTAGAGGATGCTGATTATTTGCGATTGATCTGGTACTATTGATCATAAGAGATCTATTAAACCAAACAGTACCTCAGTGGCTGATGTCAAGTTCAAAAGGACTCTGAGAAGCAGTATGGGCAGTTAGTTCTTCCTACTAAGTCCCTCAGCTATGAAATCTCTAGGATATTTTCTGAGTCCATGTCATGTTTGTCACCAGCATTCTCAGACTTTCCTTTTTTTTTTTTTTAAGATTTTATTTTATTTATGCATACAAGAGCTGCGGTGCAGGCCAGAGGTATGGGGGTGAGAGAACCCAGAGACAGAGTGGGGAACAGAACAGGCAGATTGACTGAAATACACTGCTGAGGGGAGCAGCTGGCAAGATAGGAGATGTCTGCTGCGCCATGTGGGTCAGCTCCCTGGCTGGGGATGGAACTCGAGCAGCCGTAGCTGCGGATGCTCAGACTTTATGCTACTATTTCTTGTCTTAAAAAAAGTTTTGTTCAGGGCCTCCCCTGGTGGCACAGCGGTAGAGCGCTGGGCTGCGAAGCTGCCTGCAGCCTCTGCAGCACCGGTTCAATCCCCGGCCGCTGGTGAGGGTCCCACATGGCGCAGCAGACCTCTCCTGCTGCGCCCGCTGCTCCCCTCAGCAGTGTATTTCATTGGTCTGCCTGTTCTGTTCCCCGCTCTGGCTCTAGTGAATCCTCTCACCCTCCTGCACTTCTGACTGTACCCTGGTTCTTGTATAAATAAATCTTTAAAAAAAAAAAAAAAAAAAGTTTTGTTCAGTTGTTACCAAAACTATCAAAAATTCCTATAGAGGAATTCTCAGAAATGCATCAAAGTTAAGATTAAGTTGATTTTGAAAAACATGGAAAATGCAGACATGTAGTGAACTACTTTAATATTGAAAGAGGAAGTATTTAAAATATAATCATTGTATTCAAGGCAGAGGTAATAGCCTATGGGCTTTATGGTAACTTTAGGTTTCAAAGGCCTCCTTTTATTTCCTACTTCTCCAAAGGCCTGTCTCCTTTGATAAAAAGTGAAGGCCTTTACAATTGGAATCCTCGGTGATTTTTCTTACATTCTGAATAACTAATTCTGGACTTCACACATCTAGATAAAAATTGCAGTTGGTATGGAATGAAACGGCATGACTTCTGGAAACCTACACTGCGAATATCCTCTCACACAGATTTTTAAGTTCTTTGTAATTTAATTATGTAATATTCATTTGATTCAATACAGTGGCAGACAGACTTAAAAAGAGTCACAGGCGCTTTAAGGAAGTTCACACTCAGGGAAACAAAGGAAGGAAGAGCTCCAGGAGTCATGATGTAGCAACTTAGAGTGGAAAGTCCTAGAATAAAAAGTTACTATGTGTTTATAAGAAAATTTGCTTTTAGAATCTCCTAAAATGGTATAAAAAAAAAAAAAAGACACAAGACTCACCTACTCCATATAGTCAACAACTAGATTGCAGCAAAACAAACCCAAAGCACTGAAGGAAAAACAAAGAACCACATGCACATATTAGGAGCAATGATCTGGCAAAAGAGGTAGGAAAAACTTCAAGTGAACTGCGTTTAAAGTGCCACTGGAGGGCCTCCCCTGGTGCTGCCGTGGGTTGAGCGCAGCTCTGTGAAGCTGTCCACAGCCTCTGTAGCATGGGTTGGATTCCTGGCCCCAGGGAGAAACCCACATGGCACGGCAGTCCTCTCCTGTCTCGCCCGCTGCTCTCCTCACCAGTGTATTTCAGTCCTTCTGCCTGTTCTGCTCCCTACTCTGTCTCTGGTGAATCCTCTCACCCTCCCGTGGCTCTGGCCTGTACCCCAGTTCTTGTATAGCAATAAATAAATCTTTAAAAATAAATAAATAAATAAATAAATAAATAGATGCTACTGGGAAAGTACAACCTATGAGAGGGAGGGGTGTCTACTCTGCAGAAACCCCTACAATTGCTGACTCAGGGGCACATGCAAACATTGGGGGAATCTTAAGACCCCGCACTGTATTGGATAAAAGGGCATTAAGAGTTGGCACCCAGGACAGAAGGTACAGTGTTGAAGAAGTATAGGTGCAGTGTGCAGAACAATTATTACTGACTTGAGTCTAAGGATCTCAAAATAGAGTCTGAACCAGCAGGGAGAATTAAAAGGGATCACTGGTGTGTCCTCAAAGAAGAGATTACTACTTGAAGCCAAGGATGGGATAATCAAAATACCTGCCACTCCCCAGCACCTCACCTCCCTCCCACTCTCTGTAGGCTAAAATAAAGACAATAAATGAACACATGCAGTAGCCAGAATTTAATCACCTGTTAGCAATAGGATAAAGTTCTCTCTTGGAAAAGAAGACAACTCCAAACCCGTAGTCACCGTCTCAACTACAATCCATGCCTAGCACTGTATTTAGTGATCAAAAATTGCCAAAATGGAGAAACTGACACTCCAGACACTTTAGACTAAGGAGATTGTCTGGAGGAGAGGATTACTGTGGATCTCTACCACACAACCTAAGGCCCATGGAACAATAAATAAATAGCTTGAACCCCTGAAGCTCACTGGAATTGATACTTTGGTGCCATACTGCCCAGATCCTTTCTTACCTACTACCAGCTGTCCCATCACTTCACAAGTGTAGACTGAAAGTCTATGTCAGTTACTACCCATAGAGCTAAAAATGAAGAGACAAACACTGTAGCAAAAATAAAATAAAATAAAAACCCTGAAAGGAGACTCAATCCAGCAGAACATGACAGAAGAAGAGTTCAAGATAACAGTCAAAACAGCACTTATGGTACTAAGGAAAAAAAAAAAAAAACAACCACAATGGAGGATATAAGACAGGAATAGACTACAGTGTGAGAAAATAAGAGATCGTTACAGTTATAAATAACAGAGCAAAGAAATAGTATAAGTGATTGAAAAATACAATTGAGGCTCTCAACAGCAGACACAAGGAAGCAATGGAAAGAATGGAAGGAATTAATGAGTTTGAAAGTATAGCATTAGAAAATATACAAATAGAATTAATAGAGACTAAGTAATAAATAAAAATAGTGTGAGTCATTTGGTATAATCCAAAGACAAAAAAAAATCCATATAATGGGGGTCTCAGAAGAATATGAAAAAGAGAAAGGCATAGAAAATTTATTTAAAGAAATAATTACTGAAAACCATCTCAATCTGGGAAACAAATCTGACTTTGTGATCTAAGAGGCCAGAAGTGTTTCAAAAAAATAATAAAATACCAGACAGGCACACACCAAAGCATTATAATAAAACTACTGAAAGCCAAAGACAAGGACAGAATACTAAAATCATCAAGAGGAAAAAAGCATAATCTATAGGGGAACACCAATTAGACTGTATGCAAAGTTTTCATAGAAACATTATAAGCACAAAGGGATTGGCAGGAGATATTTAAGGCACTTAAAGAAAAATATTTCTAGTTTCAAATCCATTACCATGCAAGATTAATACTCCAGACTGAAGAAAGAGCAAGAAGTCTCACTGAGGCAAAAACTAAAATAATATATATCAATACCAAGTCACACATGAAATAAGTGTTAAAGAAGTTATTAGAAAGCAACAGAGAAAATATAGAAGTAACAAACACCTAAATAATATAACATGTAAGAAGAGGAAGAGACTGATAATGTGGCCCATCAGAATGAGCCACACAAATGGGTCACACAAATAATACATCATATACTAACCTCAGCTGAAACTTCAAACAAAAATAAATATAAATAACACATCAGAGAACAGAAATGGAACATAAACAAAACATCAAAGAAGACTTCAAAAAATAAAAAGACAAGTTAAAAAAATAAAAATAACAAAATGACAATGAACACTTCTATCTCAGTAATCAAGACTATACCACAAAGAAACCTATGAGTTGAACAAACTGATCATAAGCATGGAAATTGAAACAGCAATAAAATTCCAAAAAACAAAATTCCAGGACCAGATGGCTTTACAAATGAATTCTATCAAACCTTTAGAGAAGAACTAATGCTCATTTTCCTCAAATTGACAAAAAAAATCCATATAATGGGGGGTCTCAGAAGAATAAGAAAAAGAGAAAGGCCTAGAATATTATTATAATACATTTTACAACGCTAACATTACCCTAATAACACATTTTACAATGCTAACATTACCCTAATACCAAAACCATATAAAGCTCAAGAAAAGAAAATTATAGAACAACATCCTCGATGAACATCAATGCAAAAATCTTCACCAAAATTCTAGCGAATCAAATACAACAGTATATCACAAGGATCATACAATATGATTCAGTGGGATTTATCCCAGGAATGCAAAGATGGTTCAATATACATAAATCAATTAATATAATCACCATATGAACAAAAGTATAGAAAAAAACCCTCAGAACTATGAGACAGAAACAGGAAATAAAGGCAATCCAAGTTGGAAAAGAGAAGTGAAGCTATCACTATTTGCAGATGATATGATGTTACATACAGAAATTCTAAAGATTCCAAGAAAAAGTTACCCCAAACTATAGATGAGTACAGCAAAATGGCAGGTGACAATATCCACATGCAAAAAATTGATAGTATTTTCATATACAAACAACAAACATGAAGCAAGAGAAATCTGGAAACTAACTCCATTTATGATTGCTTTGAAGAGAATCTAATACCTCACAATTAATCTAACTAAGGAGCCAAAGGGTCTGTACAACAAGAATTGCAAGGTATTATGAAAAAACTTAGCAACATAAAAAGATGATGGAAAGAGAGTCTACTCTCATCGATGGGGACAATTAGTATAACCATAATGACTCTCCCATCTAAAATGATATGTAAATTTAACACAATCTCCATCAAAATACTAGCAATGTTTTTCAAAGAAATTGAACAAAAAATAATTGAAATATATATGGAACCACATATTGCATAATCAATCCTGAGTAAAAAGAGAAATGAAAGTATCACATAACTAACTTCAAACTTTACTATAAAGCAACAGTACTAAAACCAATCTGGCACTGACACAAAAAGTAGATGCACCAATCAGTGGAATAGAACTGAAAGTCCAGAAAGAAATCCACAAACATTTAAGTACCTAATCTATGATGAAGCAGCCACAACCATCTGATGGGAAAAGGTGTCTCTTTAATAAATGGTGCTGGGGAAATTAGAAAGCCACACTTAAAAGAATGAAGCTGAACTACTCTATAACTCCATCCAGAAAAATAAACTCCAAATGGATTAAAGATTTAGATATGACATGCCAGAAAATATATAGAAAAAGCATTGTCAATATGTCCATAACATCAATGCTATAGATGTGTTTGGAGAATTGACCACTATGGCAAGAGTAATAAAAACAAAAACAAATAATTGGGATTACCTCAAGCTGAAAAGCTTTCACATAGGGAAAAATATATGTAAGAAGCTTAAAAAGGCCACTTATTAAATAGGCAAAAATATTCACACAATATATAACTGACAAGGGGTTAATAACAAGATATGCAAAATCTCATACAGTTCAGCAAAAACAACAAAAAAAAACAACCTGATTAATAAGCAGGTATGAACAGACAGTCCACCAGAGAGGATATCCAGAAGGCCAATAGACATGTGAAAAAATATTCATCACTGTTTCCAATAAAAGGTTAAAACCACAAAGAGATAGATGAGATACCATGTCAGATCCACAAGAATGGCACATATTAAAAAAAAAAAAAAAAAAACTTCCAACAACAAATGCTGGAGAGGACGTTGAGAATAAAGAACATTATAACACTGTTGGTGGGAATGTAAACTGGTGCAACCTTTGTGGAGAGCAATCTGAATTTACTTTAGAAAAATGAAAAATGGAAATACAGTATGACCCAATAATCCCACTCGTGGACATCTATCCAAAGTAAATGAAACCATCAACACAGAAAATATATGTTCTACAATGTTCACAGCTGCATTATTTGCAATAGCTTGTACACGGAAGCAGCTAAATGTTCATCAGTAGAAGACTGAATCAAGAGGGTGTGTTATATCCACACTATGAAATACTATTCACACATAAAGAAAGATGAAATGCATCCATTTTCTTCAAAATGGCAGAAATTCGAGAGACTTATGTGTATTAAAGCCAATCCGGAAGATAAAACAAATCCTGGGTATTTAAATAGCAGACAATTTGATACAGTAAAAAATTGACAAAAACCAGCAGACATCCATAAACACCATGAGGGGTCTGAAGCTAAGAGGAAGGGTGGAGGGTAAAGGACAAGGGGATATAAAGGATGGTATGGGAGTGGTGGGGGGAGGAAATAACATTTTTCTTACAAAGAAAAAAAAATGTTTTAATCCAGATCTAATTATTTGGGAAGATTGCTACAATTTAGATGTTCAAAGAAGAGTCCATGAAAGTCAAATATCCAAATCAGAAACATATTCCTATTGAGGAAAAGGGTCCAATTTTTTTTTTAAAAGATTTATTTATTTATACAAGCACTGGGTACAGTCAGAAGCCCGGGAGGGTGAGAGAATTCATCAGAGCCAGAGCGGGGAACAGAACAGGCAGACTGACGAAGTACACTGCTGATGGGAGCAGTGGGCATGGCAGGAGAGTTCTGCGCGCCATGTGGGACTCTCCAACCAGCGGTACAGAGGCCGCGGGCAGCTTCGCAGCCCAGCGCTCAACTGCTGTGCCACTGGGGAGGCCGAGGGTCCAATTTTTGTTTAGCTGTTTGTTTTTGTTGTCATCACATATCCAGTACATATATCAGAGAGTAAGAGCAACCTAGTGCTAGCCTAGCTCCAGTAGAGTTAACCAAGAATTAGTGAGTTATGTAAGCATTAGTGAGTTATGTAAAGACAGTAACAATGCAGATTAGGCAGGAGAGAGCACACCAAATTCTGAGAAGTTTTGGTTGTCCATGATGAACATGGGCAAACCAACCCAATCACATCCTCTATTTGGGGAAGTACAAACACTGGGTGAAAAGAGAAGGTATTATTCTAAGTGAAGTGAGCCAGAAGGAGAAAGATAAATACCAGATGGTTTCATTTATATGTGCAATCTAGAGAAACCAAACAAAGGATCAGACAAAGACAAACTGTAAGAATGACCCTTGAAAGCAGACTGTAAATCTGAGACCCTCTGGAGGGATGGGGGAGAGGGAGATTAGAGAACAGGGCAGGGAATGAGAGCTCCGTGGACTATGGTGGAGAAATGTTGGCACTATGGGCAGTGGGCAGCGGGGGGGGGGGGGGAATCTCTGATGAACACACCTGAGGAAAATAATCCTTATCGTGTAAAAATGAAGAAGAATGTTCAAAAAAATTTTTTTAATAATAAATTTTATTTTTATATTCCCCATACAATTTCAACCCCTCCATTCTGACCCCAATCCCTCCTCTCCCCCCCACCCCACAAAAGTGTCTCTGGTTCATAATTTTTGTTGATTTTCACTTTCTTATAGTGTTCAAAATTTTTTAATTAAAAAACAGAAGAAAAAGGGGACATCCCTGGTGGCATAGGAGTTAAGCCTATGCACTATCACATTAACACTGCTGTGGCCTGAGTTCAATCCCCCGCCGGGGAGTTAACCCTCAAGGTGTGGCAGACCTCTCCTGTCTTGGCTGCTGCTCTCCTCAGCAGTGTATTTCAATCTGCCTGTTCTGCTCCCCACTCTGTCTCTGGTGAATCCTCTCACCCCCAGCACACCTCTGGCCTATACCCCAGTTCTTCTACACAAAATAAATAAATTTTAAAAATAAAGAAAGAAAAGAAAAAAGAGAAGGTAAATCATTTTATCTCAGGAGATTTTCCTGAATGACACAAAGCAATAATAACTACAATGACGACGTGTATTATTACCACTGCTGCTGCTGCTACTCTATCCCAGGTCAGGCTCTGCAGTATTTTCAATGCATTAACTTGTTTAATTCTCATCCATGCCTATGAGAAAGATACTTGTTTTAGCCACAATTTAGAGACTAGAACTTCAACAACTTACCCAAGGCCACACATCTTGAAAGTGGCAGAGCTGGGATTCAAACCCAGGAAGATATCAAAATGGTAGAAATATCAGTAACCAAGGCAACTATGCATCTCATATGTGACCCACCTCATATTATCATGTATTCTTTCAATAAACTTCTACCTTTTGAGAATACTCTGGGTACGTTTCCTGCAACTTTAAAGATCCTAATACTACTACTTACATACTTGTTCTTAGTCATGGTCTATTTTAAAATTGGATAAATGTTCTCCAGTGTTAACCAGGAAGCACTAGAATAAAAACATACTGAATACCTACTTAATTTAAGATATTCTAGTAGACTTGTTAGAGGACATTATACAAAGAACTTTACATGATATGTGTTCTCTGGCTTTATGGAATGTGTAATCCTGGTTAAGTATATCGTGTATATTATTTACATAAAGAGAAAATTTATAAGAAGTGTTTGAAAATAGTGTGAATAGCTCAAAGTTAGTAAGCACATATGTGTCAGAAACTAAGTGAAGCAAATTGTCTTTTATCATATTTAATTGTGACCAAAACACTACAAGGTAAGTGCTATAGCTATCTGATGCTTACAGATGAGGAAACTGAGTCAGCAGCAATGAATATTTAGTCAAAGCTGCCCTGCTAGTAAGCAACAGAAATAGACCAGAACCTAGACTGTTGAAGACTTAGCTTTTCACCAACAAACAGCAATTGTTCTCACAGCACATGTCTGAGTAAGTAGCAGTCAGTAAATATTTGGGAGCACAGGGGAGAAGAAAAATTTTTCCCTAGGCTGAAATGGTAAATAAATATTGGGTTTGAGTTTTCATTATTATGTAAGGTTAGTTGTACTTTGGTACAAGAAAATTTGATGTTTTAAATGGAAATTGCAAAATAGAAACATTAGAATATGAACATTTGCATTACAAAGGTATATTTGCTTCCCAAAAAATCATCACGGTTTTCCTTTAAATAACAGTCCTTCCTATTGTGCTCAGAATATGATTGAAAGTAAAGGAAAGAAAAAAAAATGAATGCACACAGTGTTTCTATAATGTGACAATTTTATAAAAAGGATACAACTTTATCGAATTGAATATATTAAAATCCAAGTTTCCAACAGAGATCAAAGAGATAAGAATAAGAACAAAACAACCACTTCAACATCATCTGGTCTGACTCTCTCATTTTATAGATGACAAAACGGGGGCTCAAAGAAAAGGATCTGGCCAGCTCCTGGCATCTCCATCAGTGGTTTGCAAGACACACGTCTGGTCCCCCAACCTCATTTTCTTTAAACTATTGCCACTTCCTCATTCTTTCATAAGCAGCAAAAATAACATCAGTAAATTCTAGGACGACATTCTTTTCTATTGGTTTAATGAATGGACACTCCTATCACAATTTAAGGCTCACTCATTTCTCTCACCCAATTTCTCTCACCTTGAAAGGTAAGAAGGCATTCAGTTGGCTTGGTGACTACATCCCTTTATCAATGGAGCCTCGCTTGCTTCCAGTGTAACGTCAAATATCCATAGTGCTCTGTATAAGTGATTTAGAAAGCTTTCTTTACCAATTCACCAGGGCTGATAGATTTACTGTACAACTTTTTGGAGTGATATTTGTAAAAGTTAAAGGTGAGATGCTGTGTTTTCACTCCTGCTTTGTTTGAAGAATAATATAAGCAGTAAGAACATGAGGTCTGCTAATAAGCAATAAAATCCCAAGAATTTTCATGTGGATGATCATAGATGAAGTATAAGCATTTACTCTCCTGAATTGTGGTGGATCTAATAGCCTGTGGCCTATATGATCAGAATTTCTATCAAGTCAATACCCAGTCGTCACTCTTAGGGGTGGTTGACTCATGTCATTTATATTTTGGTCTGGTTCATTAAACATATAATTTATTGGTTATTAAAATGCCCTGCAGTATTTTTCCATTACAGAAAAATATAAAAAGTGATTTATGCAGCTTGTGTGTAAATTGATACATGTCATAAAGACAAGAGTTGCAATTTGTTTCCAAATATTACTTCTTTACTCTCCGAACTGGTAACAGCTTTCAAAGCCTAATCACAGTGAAAATTTGATTAAATCTGTTGGTTGTATAGGTTTGGTTGCAAAAAAAAAAAAAAACCTCCCTTCATAAACTCTATTGCTCTAGATAGTGTGTACTGCTCTTTCAGACTTTGGTCACAGTGTGTACCTGTGCAGGTTGACACATAAAAATGGACAAATCAAGAAAAAAAAAGCTTCCTGGCCCACATGAGGTTACCTATTTCATGCTTTATTTCCCCAACAGTCATTTCTAGCAGCAGGGCAGACAAGACTAAAGACAAATGGTGAATCAAAGGAAGGACAAAATGAAATGAAAAAGAAGGACAAACATGATAGGTTATTTGCAAGGAACATCTCTTTGATGTTATATCTATTGATCATAAACAAAAAATCCAAGCCCAAGGGTTGTGGCTCTGGATCATCAAACCTTGTCTTGACTTATAGTCACTGCCTGAACTATTCCTCCCCAAGCACCAATGTTTGCTTTTTCTAAACAGAATATTTCTCACCATAAAATAGAGCATTCTCATTTCAGGAAAAGGTCAAGTATGGATGAAAATCCCTTGCAGTACTAATGACTTTTTCAATCATATTTCTCCTTTGAATACATATAGCTTCTTTCCTTCTGGAACGTCCCTTGTTTGCTTTCAGCTTCTCCCTTGCCTGCAATGTTAAAGCTATGCATACGTGATTCTAAGACCAATAAGTAGCTTGTCATTTCAGGGCCATTAATTTTAGTAAATAAGCACTTGTTGGGTTTTAAGTAATTTATTATTAAATTCAGCATGTGTTTGGGGCTCTTTTACTCCAAATAATATTTTGTAGAGGAACTTTAATATCATTTTGACTCCATTATCAGAAATGAATGCCAGCAATGTTCTTAAGGGCTGCGAATTCTGCTACTTCACCTTCTACAGCCATAAACTCATTCACCCTACCCATTCTAATAGGGCTGGATTAATGAAGCTTTCAAAAGTGCAACATTTGGTGAAAATTACAGAAGTACCTGAAGGACTGGTTATTTGCAAATTCCTAGCAAATGATGTGATTTTGGTAACTGACTAGCATGTATGTAATATCCTGCTGCATTGCCTCCAAGATGCACAGCATCCCACTCTCTGTCATCCTCATTAATGAAGAGAAGCAATAAAACAGATAATACAAAGCAGCAGGTGACTTGCTGAGCTCCTCATTAACCTGGGGAGTAGAGAGAAAGGGATGTAGGAGCTGCTTCAGGAAGTGAGTGCAACTTATTTTTTTTTCTAATGGTAGATAGACATAGGGGGAAAAAAAGACTCAAATAATTTGTCCTTGAAAACGGCCCATCTTGCCAATTACCTGCTTTGTCCAGGAACTAGTAACTCTGCCTATCTTCTAACTGCCCAAGACCCACACAGAGCTATTCCTCTTGTTCTTCCCAAATAATCTTCTGCTCTACATATTTCCTTGTGCTCATACCCATCTCAAGTCAAAGCTCATCTGTTTCTGTTGCATTTATTTCATCACTAATTTATGACCTCCAAGGTGACGTAGCACACATGTTGTCAATATGCCCCCAACATATCCACATGAATCAGGTATTCCACTTTTTCTACCTAAACCCAGTGTCAAACTCAAAAGTCTTATCCAATGGTCAAAGCAACTACTAACAAAACCAAAAAGTATTATGACAAAAATAATATGATCTTCAAAGTTTGATAAAGGGTACTATTTAAGTATTAACCATGAACCACTAGATACACTTGAAATAAATTCAGAATGAAAATGCAAAAATTGTTACTACTACTGCAATTATGTGGCATTGGAAAGATGGTAAAAAGAACTACATATTCTTTTTTTCTTAAAGATTTATTTATTTATGCATACAAAAGCTGGAGTGTAGGCCAGAGGTGTGGGGGAGGATAGGATTCACCAGAGACAGAGTGGGGAGCAGAACAGGCAGACTGACTGAAATACAATGCTCAGGGGAGCAGGGGGCAAGACAGGAGAGGTCTGCAGTGCCATGTGGGTCAGCTCCCTAGCTGGGGTTCGAACTGGTGCTACAGTGGGTGCGGATTGCTTCATCGTGCTGAGATACAACCCCTTGCACCACCAGGGAGACATTAAGAACTACATATTCTAAGGCCTTTGTGCAGTTCAGGTGGAGGATAACAGTAGTGAATTTAGAATTTGCTGACTTTAGGTAAGCATGTTAATATAGTTAGGAATCATGGAATTTTTTTAGAACTCTGTCAGTTCCAAGGAATATAGGAAACTAGGAAAAAAGGAAATCGAAAAGGTAGGACAAATAGAAAATAACTTATAAAGCTATTTAAATAAAAGCAAAGATTTGAGCAATCACTATAAATAAACTAAACTCCTCAGCCAAAAGACAAAGATTGTTCTACCAAACTATTTTATTAAAATGCAATTATGTGTTTTATAAAAGAGTATACAAAAAGGTTAAAGTTAGAGAATGAAAATATTGTACTATACAACAGTAACCCAAAGCAAGTGGCTGTAGATATATTAGTACCAGAGAAAATAGACACACACATACACACATACTCATGCACACACACAATCCCTGTACTAGAGTTAAAATAGATTGCTACATAAAAGGCTCAAATCGTGGAAATGATATAGCAATTACAAACTTTTATTAATCTAATAAAGTCCCTAAAACACAAAACAATGACAAAATTACAAAAAAGTAGCTGAATAATATATAATCATCATGAGAGATTTTATCTTAATTCAGTAATTGACAATTTGAAAGATTTTAAAAATAATTGGCATATTGGATGCTTGAACGGTACAATTAACAAGCCCGAGCTTATAGAAATAGACAGGATGTTGTACCCAAAAAGTATAGGATTTATTCTTTCCAATCATACAATGTGCATATAAAAAAATCGATGACAAGCTAGGCTTTAGGCATGGCTTTAAAATTTGAAAAAATTGGAATCACACAGACCAAATTCTTTGACTATAATCAATCATCAAAAATCACATACATTTTTAGGATTTATGTCATTGTTTAATATTATTCAGTTTTATTGAGGTATAGTTGACAAAAAATACGTTTATTTAAGGTATACAGTACAATGATTATATATATAAAAACACACAATCAGGTTAAATAACACATTCAGCACATCACATAATGATTTTTTTTTTTTGGTGTACTACATTTAGATCCCTAGAACTTAATCATCTTATAAATGAAATTTTGTAGTCTTTGAACATCTCCCCATTTTCTCCACCTCCTAACACTTGGTGACCACCATTCTGTTCTCTGTTCCTATGAGAGCCACTTTCTTAGATTCTTCGCACCTGTTAGGATGGCTATATTATCTAGAGATAACAAGTATTGGCAAGGATGGGGAGAAAAGGGAACTCTTCTACACTGTTGATACTAATTGGTACAGCCATAATATTACCAAACAATCCAGCAGAGTCACTACTTGGTATATATCCAAAGAAAATGAAATCACATATACTTTTACCTATAAAAAGAAAAATCCATTATTAAAGATTTTTTAAAAAAATCCCAAATATCACATAGGTCAAAAGAGACTTTCTTAATCAAAATTTTCAAGCTTACTTTCTCTCCCTTATCTCCTGCCTTCACTCCTTTTTTCAGAAAGAATGTAGATGCTATTGAGTCTAAAATATTTCAACATTATTGCCTCCTGAACTGTTATAATTTATCTACATCTGTATATGTAAATAATCTCTCTCCTACTATTACAGAGAATGCAACTAAGATAATCCCTCAACTTGTGCAGTTTTCCCATCTCTTCCCTCATTTTAGCCCACTAAAGTGGACTAAAAAGTCCCACTTTTTCTTGTATCTTAAACATCTCTCTTTTCATTCACACTTTTCCATATGTCAGTTTGTTTAGTAACACCATGACCTATCCACTCAGGCAAATTAAAACCTCGGAGAGGTTCTTGATTCCTCGTGCCTCTCCAAATCTACACAATAACCAAGTCTTGTTGCCAATTATAGTCCCTGAATAGTACTCATTTTTTGCCTTTCTTTCTGCTCTTCAGGCCTTCATTATCATTCATTTCTAGAGTGATACAGTGCCTCCTAACTGACAGTATGGTCCAAAACAAAAGTATGGATCCTGGATTCAGACTGTATTAAAAAGGCAACAATGTACTTTACTATAATTGTGACTTTTGGGAAAATAAACTCTCTAAACCTTATTTTCTTCAGCTAAAAAATGGATATGATAATGTTTTTTCTTAGGTGTTATTGTGGTGATTTAGTGATATTATGTATATGAGACATTTAAGACTCTGTCATGCATACAGTAAACACTCAAAGAATATTCATTCTCTCTCCCCTTATAGCTAGTCTCCTCCAGTACCTTTTCTACACTTCTATGACACTGACATTGATACAAATCTGATCATGTCACTTTCCTGATAAAAAACACTGTTGAGATATTAATTTGCCCACATGTTAAAATCCAAACTCTATTAACATGGAATATAAAACTCTTCATTAGTTGACCCACAACTCTCTTCTTAACTCCTGCCTCAAATTCATGAGCTCCTTGAATATATAAGAGGATATTTTCCCCCCATCTACAAATCCCTAAGGTATAACAACAGCACTAGGTTCAAAATAAATACTGTTCGAATAAATGTTCATTCAAATACACATCTAAATTTTTAATGGAGTTCACTTCTCAGCTATAAAATTGTTGATATTTGGAAATTCCTTGAGAGGATTTTAATAGGAAGTATAACTTGCTTTTAAATTTCAAAAAAATGACATTTCTATTTTGACATGTTTGTTGTTTTGCAATCATAAGCATCATTGGTTTTGATTTACTCTAAGTTTCTTAAACTGACAGGATAATATCATACGCTAAAAAAAAAAAAAACGCATTCTTAAGTTAGTCATGAAGTGATGGATCAAAGGGAAATCAATGGCATGTAATGCAGGAATCAAACAAAAAAGCAACAGAAAACAAATCAAATAGCTCAAATTTATATGATAATCATGGTAGTTTTGCTTTATATTTAAGGAGGACTTTCCTTCCAAAGATCTCAAAGTACTTTGAATCTATTACCTTGTTTTTACTCACAAAGTCTCTGGGAGATAAAAGGGAATTATAATTTCAGTAAATAAACTTGCTTTGAATACTTCATCTGTTTTCAGTGTCAAATATTTCTGTTTATGCTGTATTCAGACTGCTGCAGACTATTGATGGAAATCATACAGTTAGACATACTGCTACCACGTTTACTATTTATCCTTCAACTACCTTATATAATCTCACTGTTGCCTTGTTAATTCAGAGTGTATTTTCCATAGATACTTCAAACCATCCCCATTGTTAAGCCAATGTGTCTCATCTCTAAATCTTCATTTGGTTTCAGCATATAACCTTCCCATTTTCTTTTTTTTAAATAAAGATTTATTTATTTATGGATACAAGAGCTGGGGTGCAGGTGGTGAGAGGATTCACCAGAGACAGAGTGGGGAGCAGAACAGGTGGATTAACTGAAATCCACCTGAGGGGCGGAGGGGGCAAGTCAGGAGAGGTCTGCTGTGCCATGTGGGTAGCTCCCTGGCTGGGGATGGAACTCCTGCTGCAGTGACTGTGGACATCTTCATTGTGCTGAAGCCTAACCCCTTGCACTACCAGGGAGGCCCCGAACTTCACTTTTTCTTTTACACACAATACACACACCAGCATGAACACACGCAAAGGGAGAGAAAGGGAGAGGGAGGGAGGAAAGGAGGGAGAGAAGGAGAAAGGGAGAGAGAGAAAGACAAACCTACAAACTTATCAGCATCTGTAACAACAGAAGTGATCAGTCTGCCCAGAGTCAAGCCCTCTACCTCTCCTCCGATTCCCAACCCTTCCATGATTCTCAAGGATTTTCCGCTTCTGATTGACCCCTCTCCTTTTTGGATCTTCATTTTATCATACTCCACCATATCCTTTCCATCTTCATTTGTATGTGTTCACGTCTTAAAATCTTCTTAAACTTCAGTGCATCCCACCTGATATCATTCTTCATCTCCCTCTACATATTTCCTGAAAATGCACATATTTTTCTGGCACAATTTCACCATGTCCCACTCACTCCTCAACCTATTTCAAGTTATTCTTTTCTTTTCTTTTTTTAAAGATTTATTTATTTACACATACAAGAGCTGAGGTACAGGCCAGAGATGCAGAGCGGGTGAGAGGGTTCACCAGAAACAAAGTGGGGAACAGAACAGGCAGATCGACTGAAATGCACTGCTGAGGGGAGCAGCGGGTGAGACAGGAGAGGTCTCTGCACTATGTGTGTTGCTCCCTGGCCGGCCGGGGATGGAACTCATGCTGCAGAGGCTGTGGATTGCTTCACAGTGCAGTGCTTAACCCCTTGCGCCACCAGGGAGGCCCTCAAGTTAGTTTTTCTTAATCATAACATTTGAAAAAATCTGACAATGTCACTCATGATTTCAATGTCACTGAATCCAGTGTACATTTTGTCCTTATCTTATTTGACATTTCCATGGCAATTGGCAATGTTAACTACTCACTCCTTTTGGAAACAATGTCTCTCTTTGGATATGGGAATCCCAGGAGGTCATTTTTCATATTTTGGCCACTCTCTCGTCATTATTTTTACAGATTAAGCTCCCCTATCTAAGTTTAAGTGTTGACAGTTCTCAGAGATGTGTCCTAGATTTCCTTTTCTGCTCTCTTTTTCTGTTTTCCTTTTTTCTGTTATTTATCATACTACTAGTTCCATAGTATCAGTTGCTATCTATATGTCAATGAATCTTAATCTGATACCTGTGAACCAGAGCTATTTCCCACACTCTAGATCTAAATATTGAAATTTCAATTTGACACCTGCATTAGTATCTCACTGAAACCTCAAATCAAAGACTCAAATATATATAAAATTGAACTCTCTAAAAACTAAAAATCCTCTAGTTTTTGCTTTCAGAGCAAATGGCATTATCAATCCTCCAAGTTGATAAACACCAATCTGTCAATTATTTTTGTCTATTTCCTTACTTCAGTGTTGCCACACATCCAATTCACCAGCAAATTCTGCCAGCTCACCTGCAAAGCCTGCCTTGAAACCATCTACTTTTTTCCATTTTCACTGCTGCCATCCTAGTCTTGTCCTCCATTCTCTTTCTCCTGGATTATGAAAAAAGCCTTTTACCTGCATGGTCATTATGCTTCCATTCTTCTTCTCCTCTAATCAATTAAAGAAGATAAAGAATAGGATCAAATATAGCAATCAGTACTATTATTTATTAATCCATTTGTAAATATGTAGGCAAATATAAAAACTAAAAGTTTTTTTTTTTTAATAGAGCCATAATTCAAGTCCAAGAGGAGGTGCTTTGCTTTGCTCACCAGAGGATCATCTAGGTTCATTAGTGGAGTAATGTGCCTAGAGAATTCTGTTGCTTGGGATGAAACTTGGACATCATAGACCAGGGAGACTGTGGTGCATGCATTGTGGATGTGCATTATGGAAGGCTGTTTTTCTTTAAAATCTTCTTGTGTGTCTAATTACTTCATATTCCTGACAGAATAGCAGTGAAATGCAGGTACTGACTTCTGAGACAGCATGATCTTTAAAAGACCATGAACAAGGGCCTCCCCTGGTGGAGCAGCGGTTGAGCGCTGGGCTGCGCGGCTGCCCGCAGCCTCTGCAGCGCCGATTGTTCCCCGGCCGCCGGCGAGGGTCCCACAAAAAAAAAAAAAAAAAAAAAAAAAAAAGACCATGAACAAGAAAGCTTAGGATATCTTTTATCAGTACCCTCTACAATATCTCAGAAAGTACAGAATCTTCTAGCCAGGCTTGGAACGATCCTTGAACAGTTTGTTTAATCTGATTCTGGGAAGCTGGTTCTATTGTCCAGACACATTAAATGCCATGTTTCTCCTTTCATGAGAAAAGAAGCACAAGCACTTAAAGGAGTACCAGAATTCATTCTTTCGAGTCTTTCTTTTGAATCCAAATGTATTTCCCCCATTCGCCTTTAATTCCCGCCTGCTCATGCAGCGGCACCACTGCAACAACGTTTGAGTAATTCACTTGAGCCAGTGTCCCAAACATAATCACTGGAGGGTCTAGCAAATTGCTGGAACCAGAGATAGGCAAAGCATTAACAGATCTTAGGAAATTCAGTTCTCCTTCAAAAAGACCTTTCTAGATTTTTGCAAATATATATAACTATTGTATGCTGCAGTTAACAAAAGTCTCAATTTTAAAATCACTTTTAGATTTTGAAAGAGCTATTATGTTTTTTCTAAAATAAATGAAACAAGCTCTTGACTACAACATTTAAAGATGAATTTATTTGAGGGAATTTTGCAGGACTTCAAACTCCTATCACATAGGCATTTTATTCAGTAAAATATTTTTTTCAGTTTTATTCATAATCTCATTAAGAATGTGTTTGTTGAGCTGTTTCAGGATAATCACTAGGCATTCTTACACAACCTTAGAGCAGGAAAGTGGAGATTACAGGTCACCAAAAAGACATTAGTATTATAATTTACAACTCCATGTGCATAGTATATATTACTCATATTCATTAAGAAAATTATCTTATTAACTATACAGCATATAATACAGATTAAGGCCATTAGGGCAAAGTTTGCAGCACTATGTTGATAGGAAAATAATTTGAATTTAACCACCTACAAAGTACTCTGCTGAGACATACCACAGTGGGTATTGAAAGTGGAAAATCATGTTGAAAAGCGACTGAGTACTTATTTCTGTCTTCAGTGGAGAGTGGTAATATATAATCCACAGATTTCCCAGCATTAGCAACACTCTCCACAGTAGGGGGTGGGGAATGGAAGCAATAAACAGTTAACTGGAGTATGCTGTAAGGCACTTTTACAGACCAAGAACATAAGACCTGGCATATTAATAACTCTTTATTATAGCAGCCCTGCAGGTGAAAATGGAGTCTTCAGATGACTGATTTTTCTCGTTCCCAAGCTTTCTGCAAGTGTTTCTTACCTTAACTTTGCTTAAGGAGCAGAAAGGATCTGATGAAGGGAAAGCTAACTGATAAAGGTACAATATTGAGTGGTATACCAAAAATGCTTGTTTGGGATTTAAGGGAATTTATTTTTCCCTCAGTGACTAAAATGACTAAAATGACTCATATTAAATCCATGGATGACGGTACACCAAGGTAAGGATAAGTGCTCTTTCAGGTGCAGCTGAGAGGGAAAGAGACAGGATGTGTCTAAAAACCATACAAATAGGGCCTCCCTGGTGGCACAGCGGTTGAGCGCTGGGCTGCGAAGCTGCCGGCAGCCTCTGCAGCGCCGGTTCAATCCCCGGCTGCTCCCCGGCCACCGGAGGAGGGTCCCACATGGCACCCAGACCTCTCCTGCCGCCCGCTGCTCCCCTCAGCAGTGTACCTCGGTCCCTCTGCCTGTTCTGCTCCCCGCTCTGGCTCTGGTGAATTCTCTCACCCTCCCGCGCTTCTGACTGTACCCAGTGCATGTATAAATAAATAAATAAAATCTTAAGAAAAACCCATACAAATAATTCTATAATATTTCTTCTTTCCATAATTGCCCTTCTGCCACTCCATCCCACTCCCACCACCCCATAATATGTTTTACCACAGTAAAAAGAGAAGAGCTCTTTGCACTAAACATTTCTCACCAAAACTACTGGTAGGCATTTCTAGCAGACACTTAAATGTTTGATGATATGGAAAAAGAAAGGGACAAATTTCTTGATCATTACATTCTCCTTTCACTTGAGAAATTTTTGCAATGCTATACATTAAAAGGATATCTGCCACTACCAAAATCCACTAACAGTTTTAATGATTTTATATAATTTAACTAAGCAAGGTTACATATTCTGACTTCGCCAACAAAAGATAAAAATAAATATCTTAACAAATTCAATGTAAACATTATTCATTTTTAATTTTAAACATATGACTATAAAAATTTTAGCCAGCTTAACAGAGCTGCAAATACAGAGCTTTTCAAAAAGTTAAAACTCAGGAGAATATTTTAACTATCTTACTAATGAACAAACAACTTAAATCTTTAGATTACATATTCAATTATGCCATTCTTTGGTTTATTTGAATTGACTGGAATGAGTTAAAAGCTTTTCTGAATTTTCAATTTCAGAATGAATTAAGACAAAGGATGGAAAAATTGCTTCAAGTTTTATCATCATTCTATCACTTCTATAGTATCCGTAACTCTGCACTCTAAATCAAGCTACATGCTGCTATTTAAATAAGTTAAATAAATAAAAAATTAAATTCACTTCTGTCAGGATGCAGGAAAACATTTCCCAACCCTAGGTTCTTCTCGGTCTGCATGAACAAGCAAGTTAGCATCAGACAGAGTAGGCAATAAAGACATAATTTCATAATATATATGAATAATTTTCATGATGGTAAATTTTAAAGTAAATGGCACAGATTGAGGGTTTATATTTTGAGCTGAGGAATTGGATTAGGGGCCTGGTGCATCAAGCAGAGAGGAACAGGCTTCCCATCATGAGGAGAGAGTGACTTCATACGACAAAACCTTGCCTTTCGATTGTTGTCTGCCATTAGGATGGGTTTCTCCAATAAAAAAATTTATTTTTGGAGATGACCCTAAATCTGAGTAATCTGCATTCCTTAAGATTATGGTAACGATTGCTCCCAGAACTCACAATACCTCGATTGACCTTTGTTCCACATACCAAGGGGACTCATATGGGAAAAACTAGAAAAAGCTTGGCAAAACTTTATCTTGGGAAGCTGATAGTATATAGTTTCTATGGCACACTGGCCTCGTTTTAAGTGCTCAGTAATCATACTTGACTACTTTAGGATATAATGCAGATGCAGAACATTTGCTGGTTGTGGAGGGATGATTTAAATCCCTAAGTTTTAGAAATACTGGCTAATTGAAATGGCAGATATAAAGAATACTGACAAGAAAATGAACACTAAGTATCATTTTGTCTATTGTAATCTTTATTTTTCCTAAGATTATTGCATGACTGTATTATTTTAAATGGTAAGCATTAAATGTCAATTAGCCAAAATGTTCAAGAAATAGAGTTTTCTGATTAAGGGAATTGATATCTGATGTTGACAGAATAAGTTTTCAGTGTTAATACACTTACTATAATCTTTCCAAAATATATGAGCCCATTTCTCTGTCTTATATTCTCAGCATAATTGAACCTTCCCTTGAAGATTCACAATCTTGCAAGGGCCCCAGGCTCATCAAACCGAATTTCAGTGATCCCTATAGAGTTGGGGGAATGACTTTAGTTAGTGTTCATTCCAGGCTATACCCTGGAGGTTGGATTTGTGATTAAATGTTTTATACATAGGTTTTTTAAAAAAATTATAATTATAACTTGCCCTTTTAATCTAAAAGTTGCATTTCAAAGAATAAAAAAATGTTTACACAATTTGAGGCTGGTGAATGGGGGCCAGTTCATTTGAAATTTTGTTAAAATTAGAAAGCTTCATTCTCATAATATATTCCAAAAACAGCTCTTTGAATTTCTTTTCCTGACTCTATGTGTGATGGGTTTTAAACATTTAATTTTTAATTCCAAGTTAAATTTCCAATTTTTTATTTAAATTTTTTTTCACATTAAAAAATGAAAGCAGAGAAAATGATATCAGAAAAGAAGGAATAACTGTCTCATGAAGTTTGATAAAGGGGGTTTATGAAATTATTACCTAGATTTGAGAATGTTTTCCTAGGTGAAAATTAAATGTTGGCGGAGATTAAAAGAAAGTTATAGATGTAAAAATAAACAAATAAGAGTTATTGTTTAATTACTCATTCTTCTCTGGCCTAGTTCCCTAATCCCAGCCACTAAACTAAAAATAGAAACCAACTTGAAGGCTGAAGGAGTCGCCTATTCACCTGATACCCTTGCTAATAGACAAAGATGAAACATTCATATTTCAACTCAAAAAGTGGAGACTTCACATATACTTTCTTAAATTCAAGGACTAATATTCCAGAAAGAAAGATACTGGAATGTTTTTTCGCCTCTGTCTATATCACCCAAAACTGCCCTCTTCTAGAAACTTTTCATATCCTACCTCCTCCATAAATAGGTGTTCTGATCTTCTGTTTTAGAAAATCTTTTCTTCCACTGAACTAGTATTGGATTTATTGACCATACGATTATTTATTATTTATGAATCCATTGCCTTCTGACATCTTTTAAAATCAATTTTATTTTTCTGATTATAAAATTAAGTGTGCTGTTTCTAAAAATATAACTTATTTTAGTTCTGAAGAATAAAATCCAAATCAGCCATAATCCAACCCACTGGAAATAACCCTTATTAAGATTTAGATAAATCTCCTTTCCATTGTTATACATTATAAATATATAATAACTTTTTTAGTTTCTAAAACTGGAATACATTCTGCTCATTATTATATTTTTCATTTATCGTCACTGCATGAACACTTCTCCATGTTTTAAATATTTTTCAAAATGGGTTAATGGGAACTGTACTTCCAGTATGAGTGAAGAAATACTTAAAATTATCCTCTTACAAATTAAAACTATAAATTACAAGTATGCAGGTTTGAGAAAGGGCTCAAATTTTGGAGGAAGCATCCAACATAGAATAAGGTTTTATGTTTCCAGACAAAAGAAAAGAGAATGACTCACTAGCAGATGCAAACTACAAGAAATGCCGAAGAAAGTCCTTCAAGTGGTACAGAAATGAAACCAGATAGAGTCTTGCATTTCAGTAATGAGTGAAGATTTTTTAAACAGTGCATATTTAAGTAAAAAGAAAATACCATTTTTCCTCTTAACTTCTTGAAAATGCATGCACTTAACCAAAAGCGAATATAGTATTTTATCATAGAGTTAAAATGCAGGTAGTTGTCATGTATGACAAACATTACTTGAATGATAGAACGAAAAGTGGTAAATGGGCCCATATATTTGAAAGTTTACATTTTTTTAAAAGATTTATTTATTTATTTATACAAGCACTGGGTACAGTCAGAAGCGCTGGAGGGTGAGAGAATTCACCAGAGCCAGTGCGGGGAACAGAACAGGCAGACTGTCGAAGAAGTACACTGCTGAGGGGAGCAGTGGGCACAGCAGAAGAGGTCTGGGTGCCATGTGGGACCCTTGCCGGCGGCCGGGGATTGAACCAGCGCTGTTGAGGCTGCGAGCAGCTTCACAGCCCAGCACTCAACCACTGCGCCACTGGGGAGGCCCCTGGAAGTTTACATTTTATGAAAGTAATCAAATATTAATATATAAAAGAATACATTATATACTATAATCCTTAGAGCAACCACTGAACAATTTTAAAAGACAGCTAGAAATATATAAAAAAATTGAAATAATTCTAAAATATATACAAATAATGTAAAAGAGGGCAGGGTGGGAAGAACAATAATAGGGAATAAACAAACAACAAATAATAAAGTAAATCTAAATACCACTGATTACATCAAATGACAATAGGTTATACATTCCAATTAACAGGTAGAGACTATCAGAAATACTTAAAATTCAAGACCCTGTTTGAACATATTTATTTTTATGTCTGTAATGTATACATACTTTAAATATGACACAGATATATGGGAAAAATGGGTTGAAAAGATAGATCACACAAATAGTATCCTTAAGGCCACAGTAACTATGTTCATGCCAGCGAAGAGAAACTTTAAAACAAAGAGTACGATTAAAGTTAAAGAGGAATATTTTTTACAAATTCTATTTAAATTATCTTTTGGTGTATTGCTGATTTTCAAAATTGCATATGATTCAGGCGTACAGATTTAAACCCTTCAAATACATGCTATCATACCACACCTACCACCAAAGCACCAATAACCTCCAACATAGTCCATTTGGCTGCATCCCTCCTTTCCTCCTCACCCGCAACTCTGGATGTGGTAGTTTTAATTCTGCAGTCAGATTTGAAAGACTTGTTTTGTTTTTAACAGTTCCTTCACTTTGTTTCTTTATATAACAAAATGAGTGAAGTCATCCACATCCAATATTGTCTTTCTCCTTCTGACTTAGCCACTTAGCATAATACACTCCAAGTCCATCCATATTGTCACAAAAGACAAGATTTCATCTTTTTTAAATAGCTGTGTAGTATCCCATTGCATGTATATACCACATCTTCTTGATCCATTATCTGTCATTAGGCCCATGTTGTTTCCCTAACTTGGCTTTTGTAAGTAGTGCTACAATGAATTTCAAATTAATGTGTTTTTTAATTCTTCTGATAAATGTCTAGGGTTGGAATTACTGGATCATAGAGCAGAACTGCTGTTAATATTTTTAACAACTGCCATAATGTTTTCCACAGGGACTGGATCAGTCTACATTCCCATCAACAATGTTTGGGGATACTTTTTTCTCTACACCTTTGCCAAAAGTTGTTGTTTCTGGTTTCTTTGAAATGAACCATTCTCATGGGTATGAGGTGGTATCTCAATGTGATTTTGATTTGCATTTTTCTGATGATAAATAATCATCAACATTTTTTATATGCCATTGGTCATATGTATGTCTTCCTCACAAAAGTGGCCATATTTAGATTGGGTTTTTTTTTTTTCTTATTGTTTAGTTATATGAGCTCTTTATATATAAATTGGATATTAGTCTCTCAACTGAAATATGAAAAACAAATATTTTTCCAATTCTGTGCGATGTCTTTTGTTTAATGAGCCTTTCTTTTGATGTACAGAAGTTTATTTTTGCTCTTGTTTCCTTTGTCATTTGGGTTGAGTTCTCAAAGACATCTATGTAGCCAATGTGGCAAAATAGTTTGCTTGAGTTTTTTTCTGTGTATTTTATGGGTCCAGGTCTTACACCCAAGTTTTTAATACATTTCAAGGTAATTTTTGTGTGTGATGTGAGGGAGTGGTCTAGACTCAGGGAACCAGCCTAAGTGAAATACATACTTAATGGAATACTACTCAGATATTAAAAAATAAAGATATAATAGTGCTTCCATGACAAAATGGATGGGTCTTTAGGTGATTATGTTAAGTGAAATAAGTCAGAATGTGAAAGACATACCATATTTCACTTATTTTTGTAATATAATTAACCAAAGAGCACATACTAGGAAAGCACAGCAAACATAATTCTTTTTTTTTTAGGATTTATTTATTTATTTATACAAGCACTGGGTACAGTCAAAAGCACGGGAGGGTGAGAGAATTCACCAGAGCCAGAGTGGGGAACAGAACAGGCAGACTGACAAAGTACACTGCTGAGGGGAGTAGCGGGAGCGGCAGGAGAGGTCTGTTGTGCCATGTGGGACCCTCGCTGGCAGCAAGGATCCAACGGGGCGCTGCAGAGGCTGCAGGCAGCATCGCAGCCCAGCGCTCAACTGCTGCGCTACCAGGGAGGCCCCAAACATAATTCTTAAACGCTGTAAAAAATACACTGGTTACCAGAGGGAATAGCAAGGAAGGAGGAGGGAAAAGGAAGGGGATATGACATTGACATGGGATTTTTGGTAGAGGGTGAGTGATGTATGTGCACATATGGAGGCATGATAATATACCCTCAAAATTATATATATATATATATATGTATGTATGTATGTATATATATGTAAATGACTGACAAGTTAATAATAACAAAAAAAGATGTTAATTGTCCCCAAATAAATATGTAAACATATTAATGTTTTCAGGAGGGATTTTTATAGGCATTGCCAAGTTGATGGCAAATTTATATGGAAATGCAAGTGACCTGAAATTGCCAAAACAATTTTTAAAAATAAGAACAAAACTAGAGGACTTACACTAACCTGGATTCAACCTTGACTATGCAGCAATAGTAATTGAATATGATATGGGAGAAATGATAGATATACTAATCAAAGCACAAAAAATAGCAAATATTTTTTAGCAACAAATGTCAAAGCAATTCCATGGAAAATGGATAGTCTTTTAAACAAATGGTGCTGGAATTAGATATCCATATAGGAAAAACAAAATTAATCCTGACCCTTTCCTCAATCAAATTCACTTGCGATGTATCATAGGTCTCAATTTAAAAAAAAAAAAAGTATTATTTTTTAGAAAAAATAAGAAGAAAACATTTTATGACTTTAAATTAGTCAATTTTTTAATATGCAACAGGAACAATATACATAATAGAAAATATTAAATTAGACATCAAAAAACTTAAAAGGTTTTTCTCTCCAAAAGATACCTTTAAGAAAGTAAAAGTAAAAAAGACACAAACTGGAGAAAATATCTTGCAGTGCTTACAACTGATAAAGGACTAGTATCCAGATTATATAAAGAGCTTTTAAAAATTAAAAATAAAAATACCCCCTCTCAAAAAAATTTTAATGGAAAATATATTTAAACAGACATCATAAAAAATAGCAAGGAAGAAATGTTTAGCTTATCAATATTCAGTGATATGAAAATTTAAACTATAATAGTATGTCCCTAGAAATATATAAAAATGACTAAAATTAAAAAAAATGTAATGTGAAAATGTGGTATATTCATATAATGGAATACTACTTAGCAATAGAAAGGAATGAACTATTAATACACTAAATGAAGTGAAAGAATCAGAAGATAATAATGTCAAATTAAAGAAAAAAGCTAGCCAAAAGAGTACAAAAGATATTATTACATTTCATTTATATGAAATTCTAAAAAGTGCAAAGTAATCCAGAGGGAAAAAACAAATCACTGATTGGCACATACAGAATGAAGGACGGGCTGCAAAGTGACATGAGCAAGTTTGTTGCAAGGGGTCATGGAAATTGTATGTATCTTGATTGTGGTAGTGTTTTCATGGGAATATATTATCGCCAAAACCCATCAAATTGTATAATGCTAATGGATATGGTTCATTGTATATACATTATTGCTGAATGCAATTGAATAAAAAAATAAGATAATGGCTACATAATATTTTAGTGTTTGTATGTACATTTTTTTTTAGACAAAACTCTATTACTGATATTTAGAGGTTTAAACATTTTATGAACACAATCCAGGAATGCACGAGAAAGAATAATTGGAGGACTAAGAAGTAGATAAACCACTGGAGAAACAAATGGTATGAAAAAACATTGTTTTGGCTAAAATGGTAACTGCCAACAAAAAGAGCAAAGCCCCTATTGCCCCAGCAGCAATAAACTATTTAGTCATTTGTATGCCTCAGGTGTAGAATAGCTTAGAGAGGTTATTTGTTTGGTGGATCTTAGAATCCTGGGAATGCTAGCGTGGTGAGCATGGTGCTTGACAAAGTCAATGAAATCAATTATCCTTAGACAATTTATGAAAGATTTCAGAGACATGGTACTGAGTTGAGCCCTGTTTGGAGGTATAGGGCTAACACACTACTTTATAAAACCTGGAATTCAACAAACCTGTGTCCCTGACACCACCTAAACCTCTTGTTAAAGACTCTTCACTATATGAGATGAATTGGGTGACAGAATGTCTTCCCCCTGAGCTTCTTAGAAAAAAGAAGACTATAAATCCAAAACATTGCTGCTTGTTGTTCACTGGAAAAAGGCAGATCTATTTACTCTTTCCTGGCACTTGTGGAAGCCTTAGTTGTCTATAAAGGTTGCATCACAAAGGAACAAATGGACTGAAGAAGAACATAAAGGCTACGAATCAGGGCTCTAAATGTTAATTTCTATGCAAAATTAGGCCAATGACAATCATGTCTTTCTCTCCCCCTATTCTCCTTCCTCTTGTCCATGCATAGGTACCTGATACTTTTGAAATTGTCCTTTTTACTAATAAAGCATTTTATTTTTTTTTTATTTTTTTTTTTTAAATATTAAATTTTATTTTTATATTCCCCCATACAATTGCAAACGCCCCATTCTGACCCCAATCCTTCCCCTCCCGCCCCCACCCCCCAAAAAGTGTCTCTGGTTCATAGTTTTTTGTTGATTTTGATTTTCACTTTCTTATATTCATTTTCCTGGTCCCTTATTTAAGTTTTCTAGATTCCTGCTATGAGTGAGACCATCCGGTATTTTTCTTTTTCTTTTTGGCTTATTTCGCTGAGCATGATCCCTTCCAGTGCCATCCATGTTGCTGCAAATTGCATGTGTTTATCTTTTTTGAATGCTGAGTAATATTCCATGGTATATATGTACCACATCTTCTTGATCCAGTCATCTATTTTTGGGCATTTGGGTTGTTTCCAAAGCTTAGCTATTGTAAACAGTGCTGCTATAAACATAGGAGTGCAGGTGCTCTTTGGAATTGATGTTTCTGTGTCCTTTGGGTAAATACCTAGGAGTGGAATTGCTGGATCATATGGAAGCTCTATGTTTAGTAGGTCCAGAAATCTCCACACAGCTCTCCATAGTGGTTGGACCAGTTTGCACTCCCACCAACAGTGCAGGAGAGTTCCTTTTCTCCACATCCTCGCCAACATTTGTTGTTGCTAGTTTTTTTAATATGTGCCATTCTCACTGGTGTGAGATGGTATCTCATGGTAGTTTTGATTTGCATTTCCCTGATGACAAGTGATGTTGAACATTTTTTCATATGTCTGTTGGCCATTTGCATTTCCTCTTCAGAGAAGTTTCTTTTTAGCTCTTCTGCCCATTTTTTGACTGGATTATTTTCTTTGTTGTTGCTGAGTCTCATCAGCTCTTTGCAGATTTTTGTGATCAGTCCTTTATCATTAGTGTTGGGTGCAAAAATGTTCTCCCAGTTGGTGGGGTTTCTCTTTGTTTTTGTTATTGTCTCTTTTGCTGTGCAGAAGCTCTTTAATTTGATGTAGTCCCAGCTGTTTATCTTTCTCTTCACTATCACTGCTTTGGGTGATGTGTCTGTAAAGATGTCTTTGATGTGCAAATCCCGTAGTGTTTCGCCTATATTTCCTTTTATGTATTTTATGGTTTCAGGTCTTATGTCTAGTTCTTTAATCCATTTTGAGTTGATTTTTGTGTATGGTGTGAGGTAGTGGTCAAGCTTCATTCTTTTGCATGTAGCGACCCAGTTTTCCCAGCACCATTTATTGAACAAACTTTCTTTGCTCCAATGCATAGTCTTTGCTCCTTTGTCAAAGATTAGTTGACCATAAATCTGTGGGTTTATTTCTGGATTTTCTATTCGATTCCATTGGTCTGTATGTCTGTTCTTGTGCCAATACCATGCAGTTTTGATGATTATGGCTTTGTAGTATAGTTTGAAGTCTGGGAGTGTGATGCCTCCATTTCCTTCTTTTTTTTTCAGTAGAGCTTTGGCTATTCGGGTTTTTGGTGATTCCATATGAATTTCATCAATAATTGTTCTATTTCTTTGAAGAATGCCATTGAGATTTTGATTGGAATAGCATTGAATCTGTATATTGCTTTTGGTAGGATGGCCATTTTAATAATGTTTATTCTTCCAATCCATGAGCAGGGGATGTCTTTCCATTTCTTTGTGTCTTCTTCTATTTCTTTTAACAGTGTTTTATAGTTTTCTTTGTATAGGTCCTTTACCTCTTTTGTTAGATTTATTCCCAAATATTTGATTTTTTTTGTTTCGATAATAAAAGGGGTGGTTTTTTTGATTTCTTCTTCTTCAGATTTATTGTTTGTGTATAGGAAGGCTACTGACTTTTGCGTGTTGATTTTGTATCCTGCCACTTTACTGAATTGATTGATGAGTTGAATTAGTTTTTCTGTGGAGATTTTGGGGTTCTCTATGTATATTATCATATCATCTGCAAATAGTGATAGTTTGACTTCTTCTTTTCCTATTTGGATTCCTTGGATGTCTTTCTCTTGTCTTATTGCTCTGGCTAGGACTTCCAGTATTATATTGAAAAGCAGTGGTGAGAGTGGACATCCTTGTCTTGTTCCAGATCTTAATGGAATTGCTTTCAGCTTTTCACCATTGAGAATGATACTGGCTGTTGGCTTGTCATAGATGGCCTTTATGATGTTGAGGTATGTTCCTTGTATCCCAAGAATTTCAAGGGCTTTTATCATGAATGGGTGTTGCACTTTGTCGAAAGCTTTCTCAGCATCTATTGATATTATCATATGGTTTTTATATTTCTTTTTGTTGATGTGTTGGATAACGTTGATTGATTTTCGGATGTTAAACCATCCTTGTGCCTCTGGAATGAATCCAACTTGGTCGTGGTGAATTATCTTATGGATACATTGTTGGATTCTGATAGCTAAAATTTATTGAGGATTTTTGCATCAGTGTTCATTAGGGAGATTGGCCTATAGTTTTCCTTTTTGTGTTGTCCTTATTCGGTTTTGGTATTAGTGTAATATTGGCTTCATAGAACGTGTTTGGTATTGTCCCTTCCTTCTCAATTTTTTGGAAGAGTTTGTGAAGTATAGGCACTAATTCGTCTCTGAATGTTTGGTAGAATTCATTTGTAAATCCATCAGGTCCTGGGCTTTTGTTTTTGGGGAGGTTTTTAATTACCATTTCAATTTCGCTGCTTGTAATTGGTCTGTTTAGGTGTTCTATTTCTTCTTTATCTAGCTTTGGGTGATTGTAGAGTTGTAGGAATTTGTCCATCTCCTCTAGATTGTTGAACTTGTTTCCATATAACTGTTCATAGTAGTTACTGATTATTCTTTTGATTTCTGCTGTGTCCGTTGTGATTTCTCCTTTTTCATTTATGATTCTGTGTATTTGTGCTTTCTCCCTTTTTTCCTTTGTGAGCCTGGCTAGGGGTTTGTCTATTTTTATTATTTTTCAAAGAACCAGCTCTTGGTTTCATTGATCTTTTGGATTGTTTTTTAGTTTCAATTTCATTTATTTCTGCTTTGGTTTTTATTATTTCTTTTCTTCTACTGGTTCTGGGGTTTTTTTTGTTGTTCTTTTTCTAGATCTTTGAGCTTCGAGATTAGGTTGTTTCTTTGAGTTCTTTCTTGTTTTTGATGTGAGCTTCTATTGCTATATATTTTCCTCTTATTACTGCTTTTGCTGCATCCATACATTTAGGATATTGGTGTCCTCCTTGTCATTCAATTCAAAGAATTTTTTAATTTCTTCTTTGATCTCCTCGTTAGTCCAGTGGTCTTCCAGTAGTGTGGCTTTTAATCTCCATGAGGTAGGATAGTTCCTTGCCTTCTTTTTATGATTTATTTCTAGTTTGATGCCTTCGTGGTCAGAAAAGATGGTTGGTATGATTTCAATCTTGGTGTATCTGTTGATGTTTGTCTTGTGCCCCAGTATGTGATCGATCCTGGAGAATGATCCGTGTGCGCTTGAGAAAAATGTGTACTCCGTTTTTTTTGGGTTTAGTGTTCTATAGATGTCTGTTAAGCCCAAATGCTCTAGGTCCTTATTTAGAGCTTTAGTTTCTTTACTTATTTTTTGTCTTGTTGATCTATCCATTGTTGATAGTGGTGTGTTGAAGTCTCCCACTACATATGTGTTTTCTCTGATGTCTGTTTTCAGAGAGGACAACAGTTGTCTGATATATTTTGGTGCTCTTTCGTTTGGTGAGTATATGTTAATGAGTGTTATTTCTTCTTGAAGTATTGTCCCCTTAATCATAATGTAGTGACCATTGGGGTCTCTTTTTATTTTTTTGAGTTTGAAGTCTGTTTTATCTGATATAAGTATAGCTGTTCCTGCTTTCTTTTTTGGCCCATTTGCTTGTAGGATTGTTTTCCATCCTTTGACTTTGAGCCTATTTTTATCTTTTGTAGCTAAATGTGTTTCCTGGAGACAGCAAAAGGTTGGGTTTTGTTTCTTAATCCAGGCTGCAACTCTGTGTCTTTTTATTGAAGAGTTTAGTCCATTTACATTTAGAGTTAATATTGATATGTTAGCATCTGTATTTGCCATTATGTTTGTCTTTCCTTTGATTTTATTTATTTATTCTTTTAATAACTTTTTTTTTTTTGGTCTTCTTTCGTTGTTATTCGTCCCTCTGAGGTTCTGGCTTTAGGATTCCTTGTAGTATTTTTTGGAGTGGGGGTTTAGTCGCAATGAAATTCCGGAGTTTCTCTTTGTCTGGGAAGGTCCATATTCTTTCTTCATGGAGGAAAGAGAGCTTTGCGGGATAGAGTATTCTTGGTTGGCATCTGTTTTCTTGGAGTCTGTTGACTATGTCCCTCCACTCTCTCCTTGCCCGTAGTGTTTCTTCAGAGAAGTCTGATGTCAGCCTGATTGGTTTTCCTTTGAATGTTATCTGTTTCTTCCCTCTTGTCAGCTTCATTATTTTTTCCTTGTCCTGGATTCTTGGGAGCTTTACTATTATGTGTCTTGCTGTGTTTTTCCTTTCGTCGTGGAAGTTTGGTGTTCTTCTTGCTTCTTGTATATCAATTTTCAGCTCCTTCTTCTCATTTGGGAAGTTCTCTTCAATTATATCCATGAATATTTTCTCTGTTCCTACATCTCTCTCCTCTCCTTCTGGAATTCCTATAACTCTTATATTTCCTTTCCTCATGGAGTCAGATAGTTCCCGAAGTCTTTCTTCATTCTTTTTCCTTCGTACTTCTCTTTCCTTTTCTGTTTTGGTTCTTTTTATTTCTGTGTCTTCAAGATTACTTATTCGTTCTTCCATTTCATCTATTCTGCTTTCATTGCTTTTCCCAGAGTTCTTTAGTTCCTCCATTAATTCTTTGATCTCCTGCATTTCTCTTACTTCCCTCTTTAGGGACTCAATTTCCTTCTTCTGATCTATCACTTTTTTAATCATGGCAATTTTAAATTCTCTTTCTGGAAGGCTCAGAAGTTCTTCCAAGTTGCTGTCGTTGCAATCTGGGGAGTGGTTTTCTTTTTGTGGTGTGCTTCTTTCCTGAGGAGTTTTTAGGTTGCGTGTGGTTCTTCTACTCCCTACTGTCTGTTTTCTAATTTGTCGTATGCGTTGGGACACTGTGTTGCTCGGACTGACTGACATCTTGGGTGAATTTCTCCGCTCCCCTCTGGCTCTTCCAGGAGCCATCTCTGTCTTCTGGGGGAGCTTTCTGCTGGTTTTAGGCAGTTTTTACTGAAGAAATGTCCCTGTTCTCAAATGGCGAAGCGGGATGCAGTCCCTGCGCCTCCGGTTTCAGGCACACTCTTCTGCGCACCCGGTCTGCCCCGGACGTGGGTGCCTGCTCCCTCTGTGGGCTCAGACTGCTGGTCGGAAGGGGCCTGGCATGGAATAACTTCCCGGCTGGCCACTGGGTCCTCCAGAAACCTTCTGCCCTTTTCAAGCAGTCTTAAGAAATGTCCTGTTTTATAGGGTGTTAGTGACTTTTTTTTTCCTGGTCGCTAGGTGGCGCCAGAGATCTCTCCTATTGTCCTTGGGGGGCTGTTTTTCGCCCCCCCCACCCCGTGGGACAGGGAACAGAGCGGGAATGGTAGGGTACACCTCAACAGCTTTGGGGTGCTGTGTCTGCCTTGTGCCCCACCGTCGTGGAGAACCCACGCCCCGAATTTTCGTGCCCCGGGTCTCAGTTCAAAGCCCTCAGTTCCAGGACGCGGGCTGTAGCCCAGTTCAGTGGCGCGGGAATGGCGCCTTTTGCACAGCTCCCGTGCCTGGGCGCCTGGTTCCTGCTCACTCAGGGAGGGACCTTCACCTCAGTGAGGACCTCCGTGCGTCTCCCCGCAAGCCTAGGTCGTCTCCCCGCAAGCCTAGGTCGCAGGCGCGGGGACCTGGGCAGCCGCGATCCCGGTCTGCACTTGCTTTTCAAGCTCCCCGAGCGCGCCGCGTTTCCGCGCCAGCTTACCGGCAGCCCGGGCTGTGTGCGGGTCTCCCGGGGTCTTTGTTCTTCTCTAATGGCGCCCGGAGCCGTTCGCTCGCAGCGGCGGATCCTGCAGGGTTCGCCTCAGCTCCCGTTCACGGGGTGTGGTGGCTGCAATAGTTCCTTTCCACTCACAGTCCCGCTTGCTGCGTCGTTTGTTCTTGTGGGCCGTTTTGGTTTGTTGTTTCCTCCTCTCTGCAGGTCGGAGAGTGCCGCCTCTGTGGGCGGGGGAGGGGAGCAGGGTTCTGCGCTTCCCTCCCTTCTCGTCCTCTTTTATGGCCACTTTCTTCTTCGGGCAGTTCGCTGGCGTCACCCGTTTATCTTCCGTGTCCCACTTCTCACTGGGACCTGCCGCTTTTCCTCCCTATTCACTTTTTTTAATGGGAGATCTTACTCGCAGCGTCTCCTCGCCGCCATGTTGCTCCGCCCCTCTCCTAATAAAACATTTTAAAATATAGCTTACTCTGTTTCTAATTCCATTTAATTTATAATAGCCCTTAACACATAACTATGAATACTCATCATCTACCCATCCTTCACTGCACCCAACATTGGACAGATGAGAGAAAATGATTTGGATTAAAAAAAGAAAATTTCTGATTTAACTATTTTTGTCTTTTCTATATAGAGTATTGCCTAAAGTCATAGCAATGAAAATATTTAAGGTACAGCTAATATTGTAGGATCAGATGAAATGTTTGTATTTAGAGTAGCCAAAAGTTGCCTAAATGTGGATACTATTTCTTTAAGTGTTTTAGTTTAAGTGCTATTTTTGAATAATAAATTGTTTAACTCTAAAAATTAAAGAACAATTTTCTCAAGAAATGATAAGCATCCTATTGTACTGAATATCCACTCTACTATTTTCTATTATATTATAATGATGTTAGTATTTAGTTTTCAAATTAATGTTAGAGATATTCATAGTAATCAAATACTTGAGGGTCTTCGAGAGTTTTATAATTTGATGAAAATAGAGAATTTACATTTTTTCCCACTTAGATACAGAAACATGACAAAGATTTAAGAGTAAAGTCTAACAAACAGTGTTAACAAAATCCTTTTGGTTTCACTGCTGGTATTATCAGTCTACCCTTGCAGAATGTCACCTGCTAAACATATTCCATCCCTGGACTGGCACAGTACTAAGAAATTGACTTTACCATCTGGCTTTCTAGCATTTTTATCAGGTCTTTTTAATTAGGTTCAAATCGGTGATCTCCACCTTTCCCTGCTTCTACTTTTTCAGTGCCATTTAAGACTGAACTCATTTCCAGTGCACTGCAGTGTGCTCAAGTGGAACTTAAATTGAATAGTATTTTCCCCCAGGTTTTCACACCTTACATATGCTAGCAAAAGTCATGTCATGCTTGCCCAGTAGTGCATATAATTCAATTTTTGTTTTATTAAGATATGAAGATGACCATCACATTAAAAAAAAAGGCCACCTTAAGAGACCTAAATGAAAAATGGGGCAATAGTTAGAGAAATTAAAGATCTCTGCATGTTAAGGAAAAGGGAATGGAGAACATTGAAATTTTGCTCTTGAACCTGAACAGCTGAAACAATGTGCATAATAGAAAAATTAAAACAGTCTCAAGTTAAACCTTCTGTTGCACTCTCTTACAAAAGTCATTCTGTGGAGCTTGTGAGACTATGAAAAACTGGTCAAATTTGGTTATGTCAACTCTCTCCTGTTAATTTAAAATGGTTCCAGTTCAATAAAATTCTACCTCTGCAACAGAAAATTAGTCAGGCAATGGGAGCTCATTTTTCCCTCCATGGCAGTATTGCTAACTAAAGGCTGTATTACAGTTCACCTGAATGTTATTTTTTTTCTGGAAGAGGAAGGGTAAAGCAGTCATTCCAATATGGTAAGCTTAGTACTTTCATAATATTCACCTAAAGATGGTCCCATATTCAAATAAAATTGATTTCTAGGGAAGTGAAAGGGTAATTTTTTTTAAGGTCAAAGCAGAAAGAAGCCATAGAGAATGAATACTCAGTTGCATTTCTAAAAAACATCAAAAGCATTAAGGATACCGACTCCCTTTGTTCAAGCAAATGCATGTATTTCTCCATAGCTCTTTTGTGAGGGGCACAGCAAACTCAAGCAGGACCAAAAAGGCACCAAGAAAGTCCCAGGAAGAAGAGTAGATCACAGATCTCTTGAATTCTTGTCATATAGGCAGCCGGCAGCAAATTGAGCAGCCCAAATCTTTCACTTACATATAATCTGAGATTATATGTAAATTGTAATAAGTTCACACTGTATTAAGTTCAAACTGCCGGTTCTGAATCTCAAAGGCAGAGGGTTTGACCCTTTTTGCACCCATGACTATTTTGTATAGGAGACTGAGGCTTGGACTAAAAAACACCTGAACAACAGAGTCCCTAATCAGGAATTCTCTGCACCATTTCCTCTTAAGTCTTTCTAAATAGTGCCTAGGGCCCTTCCATATAAACCTTCAAGGCCGAATTTCCCATTCCTATTTTTAATATCAGTTTTAAGAACCTCTGTGGGAACAAAGAGAGGCAGGCCCTAAAGTAAAGGAATGTGAGTGCTTTAACGGTGGGGGTGGTGGGGTACCATATACCTAAGGAGGTGTGAGCCTATTCCCCTGAAGCATGCAAAGTGTTGTAAACAAATGTTACCTCAATAAAGAAAATAGGAAGAAAAAATAACCCCTTCGGTGCAACACCTGTTCACATTGACTTGATAACTTGAGTGGGGGAGAGGGAGGGATATACATTCAGGTTAAAATAGCACAGGAAATCTGATAACCCAAGAAGATTATTTTTTACTGAGTTTTGCTCACCACAGTGTAACTGCCCCCAGTTTCTACATATTCTGCTCTCTAAGCACTTTATAAATAAATGTATGCTGCAGGAGTTGCAAACTTTCATTTTCATTTTTTCGGGGGGGGTTGTGGGGTGTCATTTTGGGGCTAGCTTCAACCTCCATACTCTAACCAGTAGCTACAGTCTTTGCTAGCAGTTTAAGTGACCCTGAAATAATTTATATATTTTTAGAATCCTCTCCTAAGGCAGTCGAGCAGCCACAGATTATTAAATTCATTGAGTTTTTCCTTTTTACACATTTTCTTGCTGCAGATGTGCTAAAGCATTCAGCAAAGAAATGTAGGATACTGCAGAACAAGTAGAGACCTGCAGAGCTGTAATAATTACAGGATAATATAGAACTAAAATAATTCTTCTGAATGTTTGAGGTTTAATATCATCTGTTCTTTTCCTCCGCATTGCTGATGGAACAATTGACTCAATTTCTCCGGGCACAAATCTTTCATAACTTCTTCTTAACTTTCTATGCACTTTCCCTGTCAGGACTATATGCTATAGCGCATCTCACCCTCAACTGAAATAGTCAATCACATTTGAACCCACCAGGACTTATCCATCCGTCTCTGTCCTCCAGTACTGTTTTGTAAGAACCAGTCTTAGCCAGTAGGTTAACTTAACAATCTAAGTAACAAATTATGACAAACTTTCCCTTCCCTGGCTTGCAAGTTCAAATTCCTCAGGGTTGATTTCTTAGTAGATGAATTTAGTAGCACAATGAGTTCAAAGAGAAAAGTCATGAGAAGTGACTATTTCCAAGCCCCTAGAGATCTGTGTTACCTACTGAAAATCTACACGTCTGTGTAGCATTTCTAGGGCCTGGCTAACAATGAATTATCGTAACCTCTTGTTTTGGACACTAAACATGACAATTAGCCCTAAAAAGAAAGGTAACCACTTTCCTATGTATTTGCTGTTTGTCTTACTTGGCACAAATTGTTACCTATTCTTGGCCACTAGGTAATTACGATGTTTTTGTTTCACAAATCAGCAATGGCCTAATAATATCTTAGCACAAATTTCCAGGTGAAAAAGTCCTTGTGATTTGTAGTTATGCTAGTCATAAATCTTGGTCATAGGTTAGGAATAGACTCAAAAATGTGTCATTAATTCATGTATGCTATATCTCATTGAGCTATAATATGATAAAGTGTGACAGCTGCAGTCTGTGACTAATCATGGTTTCACAATGATGAAGGCTTCCTATATGGAAAGCAAGTTTTCTAAGAGTCTACCATGTGAAAAGAAGCTGCTTTACGCTTTACCCATCAAAGTTTAGTTACATATCCAGCTTCTGCTTTTTAAGAGATGACAGAGGTTGCAGGGATAGCTCTATAGTGCCTGAGGTTTTGTTAGTTTCAGATTGCAAATGATTAATCATCATAACTTTCGTGGATCAATATTAGTATTTTCATTTTTCAGGCAGTAGAAAACTAAGACAAAGATCCTTTTCAATGCTCCAAAGGAAAACACATGGAAGAGGTAAAATGAGTTTGTGTATGTATGTATGACTTTTCAAATTATCCACATTTTTATAATTAGAAGTAGTAGACAGGAAAGCTAGTTTTAATACCAGAAGTGTGAGGGATGTGAGAATATGACTTCTAGCCTATCTTTATTGGCTTTTGTCTTTTTAAAACCTAATGGATTGCTTCCTGCTGCATAGTGTGCCAAAATGCATAAAAATATTTCAAATATCCAGAGGAGCTTCACATCCATTGATCAGGGTTTATATATTGATTTGTGGCTATAAGAGACCCATTCTTTCCACTTATCTCTGCTGTAAAGAAAATGGAATATATGGTAATTTGAAGTGAAGGAAGATATGTAATTGCAGAGGATGTTTTTTAAAAATGTTTGTTTCCATTTTGGTGTTGGAATGTTGATTATATTAAGTCATGCCATTTGTTAATGATCACAGTAATAGTCCAAATCAATTCTGATATTCCCTGAAAGCATCCTAAAATCAAAATGCATATTTTCAGGATCTTTGATTACCTGTTCATCCTAGAAGTTTCAATCTGGATAGCCATCTAAAAGGAAACTTAGATATGTTTAAGTTTATAGGTATTACACACACATTCACAAACACACAAACACACACACACGTGCTTGAGTGTACATAATATTCATGTTCCCTTTATAGGGATGTTTATTAGGTTCAATCCAAGGTGAAACAATGTTTGTCACATCTTCTGCATAGAAACATATAATCCAACTGAATGATGCAATCAAATATTAAGAACATATCGAAAAATGGAAAAAGATTTAAATAAGTCCAAATGTGAAATTTATGAAAACTTAATTGTGTTAGATTCTTAGAAGAGGTAGAAATTGCAGAATTTTTTGACTGATGGAATAGCATAATATTCCAGACATCTGGCAGAAAAAGCTTAAAAGTTAAGAGGGATTTTAGAAGCTAGAGACAGATGACTGGCAAAATGAACATTTAATAAAGATGGTCTGTTGGCAGTGAAGGGAACACTGAAGAGGGTAAGGAGAGGAATTAAAGATAGGATAATTTTAAATAAGGCTATTGGTCAACGTCTTTGCTTCTGGTAAAGGTGATGCCTACACTATCCCTTAGAAATGGGAAAATACCCAAGTTTTAAAAATTTTATAAACCCATTGCTTCATTCAAAGCAGGTAATTTCAATGGTCTCTTACATTTTGATCCTTTCTGATATGTTTCTTTTTTTTTTTTTAAAGATTTATTTATTTTTATACAAGAACCAGGATACGGGCCAGATGCATGGGAGGGTGAGAGGATTCACCGGAGACAGAGTGGGGGAACAGAACAGACAGACTGACGAAATACACTGCTGAGGGGAGCAGCAGGCGAGACAGGAGAGGTCTGCTGCACCATGTGGGATTCTCGCTGGCTGGCCGGGATCGAACCTGCGCTGCAGAGGCTGCTGACAGATTCACAGTGCGGCGCTAAACCGCCTGCGCCACCAGGGAGGCCCCCTTTCTGATATATTTCTTACAATTTAAATTCTCCTACTATTGTCATCTGAGCTTACTTTAAGAGAATGGAAAGCAACAAATTTTATAGTCATATGAATTCTTAGTCTTGAGAAAATATACCTCCAACTCCCAAAATAAACAATAATTGCAATTTTATTGCTTTCAATTAATGTGAAAACCTTGTTTAAAAGTCCAAAGGTCAGATATTATTTCATTTTTCTGTCTTGTTTATCACGGATAAACAAGCTAAATGAATTTTTTTTTCATTTTCTAAAATGATGATAATGATATAAGTAGTGTTATTTTGGCTTGGATCTGGTCAAAATTATTATTTTGAGACCCCAAACGTCTTCCTCATTGGCTTATCTGAAGAGTGTTCTTGGAATATATTAGCATCATGTAAATTCTGAGCGATTCTGTCTTTTTGTAGCTCTGCTTTTCACTTTTAGCATCCAAACAAAGAATATACTGACCTTTTGCATTTCAACCAAATAATATATTGACTTTTGTATTTTTGCTCAAACTGCTTTACATTGAACATGCATTGAGCACCTGCTATTCCCTGGATACTGTAGTAAGCCTTAGAGATGTAAGAACTCTGGTCCAAGCCATTATCATCTTTCATCTGGACAAGTACAGCAGCTTTTTAAGTGGTTTTTCTGCTTTCAGAATGGCTTCCCTCCAATCTTGTCTGCAATCTGCAATCAAAGTGAACTTTCCAAAACAAAAATTTAATTGTGTCCTCTGCTGCTAAAAATTCTTCAAATGGCTTCATTTTATGATTCTTGATAAAGTCTCAATACCTTATCTTGGCTTTCACGGTTCTACAAAATCTCCATCCTCATCCAGTACCATTTGACACTAAGGTTCCAGACATGTTAAATTTCTTTCACTTTCTCAGGAGCTCTTCAGATATGCCAGTTCCTTTGCCTGCTCAGTCCTCTCTTGTAAGACTAACTCCTAGTCATCCCTCTGGTCTCAACTTAAATATTACCTGAAGGTAGTATCACTCCACAATGTGAGTTGTCCAACATCATTCAGTTTCCCTGACTTATGTCTACTTAAGACACTAATGTAGGGCCTCCCTAGTACACAATTAGGTTCATAGCATATGACATCCATTATATTTTTTTTCAAGGAATATTTAGGACGTGCTTTACCACCTAGACTGTAAACTCTGATCTAATGAGAAGTTAAGTGCTTTTGAATGAAAAAAGAATATGGTCTGTGCTTCATAAAGCAATAAATTTAATTCATCAGTCAGACATAAGCAAAACTGGTTATAATATAGCACAGCCAGCTTGATGTATAATTATATGAACAAAGTACAATTGAAAGAATTGTTAATGTATTAATTCTTTGTATTGGTTTACAATACTACGTAAGTTTGGGCATATAACTTCATAAATCAATAAGTGTGTATGCTATGCTGTACCCACCACCAAATTCTATAGCCATTCACCACAATGACCCCTCTACCCATTCCTCATACACCCCAAACTCTTCCACTCTGGTAACCACCATAATTTTCTCAGAGTCTAAGAGTTATTTTTGTCATGCTTTGTTATTTTTCTGCTTTGCTCTTTTTTATATTCCACATAAGAGTGAAGCTATTTGTGTTTCTCTTTCACTTTCTGACATTTCTCATAGCATATTACCTCAAGTTCTATACATGTTGTTGAGAAAGGCAAGATTTCACATTTTTTAAATAGCAGAGTATCATTGATTTATTACTTCTGTTCTCAATGAGAGTAAAGATGGTGTGGGAATCAGAGTCAAAAAAGGCTTAACAAGGGAGGTGATATTTAAACTAGATTTTAAGAGAAATCTTCTCCATTACTTTGACTCTCACTATAAATTAGGTTTGCATCCAAAAGAATAAATCTGAAATAGTTCTGAAACATGTATTTCCCTTGAAATACTTGTATTTTGGTGCATTTGATCCTTATGAATCCATACTGCACAACACAGTAGCCACTAGTCACATGTAGCTATATAAATTTAAATTAGTTAATATCAAATGAAAATAAATATTATGTTACTCGATCATTCAAGCAATTTCAAGTGTTCAGTAGTGATGTGTAACTAATTTTTGACAGTGCAAACTACAGAACATTTCTATTATTGCAGAAAGCATGTTATAACACTGCATTCATTCATCTAATAAATTGATATTAAGCATCTATTGTTTGCCCGATATTGTGCTAGCTGGTAGTATGTTCAAAGACAAATATGCCAAAGTTCCTTACTTTGCAAAACTCACCCTCATGAATTGGTTTTGCTCTGTTTCTACAGATTGGTTTATGATGAATTGCATTTGTTTGTTTTTATAAACTTCAAGATCTCTACCCCCAGGAAAGTGTGTTCTGCTTGTAGCTTGTTGAATGAAAAGATTTTCAGCTGTTCACAAATCAGAAACATAACTATAATGCAACTGAATAAATCCACCACCTATTAGATACCTGTTATGTGACCATCCTATGGAAATTACATAAGAAATATAAGATAAAATGTCTTTCTTCTATGCATTTCTAAATTAACTGAAATGTGAAGTGTGAAGCTAATTTACAACCCATGAATATTTTTCTATTATTAAGGTAAAATTGGTGAGACTAACTTCTCATAAGTTTAATGAATAGAGAACAAATAAGAGAGTATGTAATTAAATAATAGAGTATGTAATATAAACTTACAAATCCTATGCAAAATCAAAGTTGAGAAAGAATTAATGATGCAAAATCATCAAGGTAGACTTTAGCAAGGAAGTAGTGATAGTAACCATGAACTACTACATTACAAGTGAAGACTCCACAAAAAGGCGATTTGTTGATTTATGTAACTAGAAAGTTTAAGCTTTTTTGTCCTGTTTGTTTTGTTTGCTTTTGCGTTAACTAGATCATCTAAGGCTGCAAAAGATTTTGTCCAGGGAATCAGGCACAAAGTATTCAGGGAATTAAACAAAGTAATCACTTCTTGTGGTTCTACTTTCTTAGCACTGGCTCTATTCTTAGGAAGGTTCTCAACTCATGGTAGCAAGGGGCTACCAGCAACTTTAGGTTTGTATCCCACACTTTCAGGAACTCCAGTGAGAAGAAAGCATCTATCCACACTTCTTTCTGTTTCGATTATGCTACTATCTGTAAATCAATCATTGTGGCCAAGAGAAGGCAATGCTCTGATTGGTCAAGCCTGGCTCACAACTTCATCACGAGTAGGAAGGAGGGAGTACCATAAAGAAGGTAGGTGTAATCTCACAAAAAATATCCTAGAAATATTTTAAAATTAAACTAAAGGTAATGAATACTAGATAACAAAGTCCCATTCAAACTAAACCTTCAGAAAACATCAAATTTGCTTCTTTCTCTGGTGGAAAGGTGAACTGGGTGACCAAAAAAGAGGAAAAAATAAAGATATACAGACAAGAATGAGTGTGCTCTCTGCAGAGAATGAATTCTGCTTCATTACATGAAAATTTACCAGATAGGAGATAGTCTGTTTGTCTTTGATTTACCATCTTTAAGATACCCTGGACAAAATCTTTTGTAGTCTTAGATGATGTAGTTAACACAAAAGTAAACAAAACAAACAGGACCAAAAAATTGGTAAATTTCATATTTGCCATCCTCTCTCTCTGACGGCCCACTTTTATCTTTGATGTTTTCTATTTCCTGATTTATATGTGTTCCCTGCAGTTTATATAATCAGTTAGCGTGAATGTGTCTCTCCAACAAATGTTGTCAACACTCTCTCTCTTCCTAGATCTCAAAAAGAGTTAAATTCTGAAATATAAGTTCTCCTTACCATTTGGAGCTAGCCAAACACCATAGCACTAAAGTATGACACATGTCATCTCAGATTAACCTTAGCATATTGGGAAAATTTTTAGAGCTGCCAATTTTTCTCAGAAGCTTCAAAAGTTCAGTTCTATTAATGACATTGAATACTTTAGTGAGGCCTATTTAAGCCACACGAATATCTTTATGCCTGGATTTTTGATATATTGGACATCTCACCCAGGCCAGAGCAATGACAACAGTCTGTTCCAGAAAAAGAAAATAAGGGATGCATTGTTTTTCAAAAATTTACACACAATAATAAAACATACTAAAAGTTCATCTGCTTTTTATTATCACCATGCACCTATATTTTAAACAGTGTCAGGGGTAAAATACTCCTCCAGGAAAGAAATCTTTGATTGGTTTGAGCCAGGGTGTCTCAACCTTGGCACTACTGATATTTTCAACTGGGTGATTCCTGCTGGGGGTTGGAAACTGTTCTGCAGATTGCAGGATATTTAGCAGCATCCCTGTCCACACTTACTAAATGCCAGTAGCACCACCATCCCCTGTACGACAATCAAAATTGTCACTTGTCATTAGCAAATGTCCCCTCAAAGACAAAATTGCCCCTGGTTGAGACCACTAAGTTTGAAACAACTGCAACCATTACTATTATATATATATTTAATAATATATACATTTTTTATTTTTAGTAATATTTATTTCTGTTATTTACCTTGCAATAAACATTATATTTGATGGGGAAATTAACTTCACTAATGCTCAGTTATACATTTGACCATTATACACAGGGGGATCCCTCAAGTGCATTCATTTCAGAATGAAGTTCATTTAAGAGTTTAGAATTTTTTGAGATCATTTTATGCATAGTTTGCATCTCCAGCCCGTATGTATGTGCATATTTCTGGGTTTTTTTTTTTTTTTTTTTTATAGAGGCATGTTTTCTTTCTTTCTTTCTTTATTTGTTTGTTTGTTTGTTTTATACATGCACTGGGTACAGTCAGAAGCGCGGGAGGGTGAGAGAATTCACCAGAGCCAGAGCGGGGAGCAGAGCAGGCAGAAGGACCGAAGTACACTGCTGAGGGGAGCAGCGGGCGGCAGGAGAGGTCTGCGCGCCATGCGGGACCCTCCTCCGGTGGCCGGGAAGCAGCCGGGGATCGAACCGGTGCCGCAGAGGCCGCGGGCAGCTTCGCAACCCAGCGCTCAACCGCTGCGCCACCGGGGAGGCCCCATATTTCTGGTTTTAAGTCATAGATCCAAAATAAACAAAGGTAGCACAATGATTTAACCACAAAGAAATGGAACCCAAGTTGCTTCAAAACTATTTCTATGTGACTGCTTAAATTTTTTGAAGCAGACAACAAACCGTAATATATTTTTTTCTTATTTTAGCATGTAATCAAGGGGTACCCAAGAATTATAAACTATTAAGGGGTGCTCACTCTGAAGGGATTTGGCCATCTACGTACACAAAGGCAAACAAAACATACTCTTAGTAGGAAAGATCTTTAATAGAATTAGTGCACACTGAGAGAGAAGTATATTCCTAATAGAACTCTGAAAATTATCCATCTCCTTATGGGCAAATACCTAACCAAACAGGGTTGGTCCTATGCAGAGCTGCTGAGGTCTGAAAGCTTTCCATCTAGTGGAGAACATCAAGAAAAGGGTAAAGCAGGTCTAGGACAAAAGGAGTAAAGTCGAAATACAAATCAAAGTAATGGCTGCCATCATCTCTGCCAAGGACAACCTTCCCACATGTCTCTCACCCACATGCCTCTTTGAAATGTCTCTATATGTCTCTCCTCCATGTATCTCCTTCCAAGTGCCCCCAAGTCCCTGGGTGCAAGTCAAATCTGAAGAAGCAAGAGCCCCAGGGCCCGTCTGCCTTGTGCGATATATGACACCATCTGACAGCTCAGCTCTTCCCCTAGCTCCCAGTAGCTCCCACACTCAGGAATTCCAGTTCAAGTCACATTGTGCTTGTAGTCCAAGGACACTGCATGTAAATGAGAGTGAGGACAATGGCAGGGCCCCTTCATGGAGGTGTATCTGTAAAGTTTAGGAATTTGGGGCCTCTCTGGTGGCACAGGGGTTAAAGACACAGAGCTATCAAGCTATCGCCAGCCACTGCAGCACGAGTTCGATCCCCAGTCAGGGAGGTGACCCACATGGCACAGCAGACCTCTTGTCTCACCTGCTGTTCCCCTCAGCAGTGTATTTAAGTAGACCCGTCTATTCTGCTCCCCACTCTGTCTCTGGTGAATACTCTCAACCCCACACCTCTGGCCTGCACCCCAGCTCTTGTATGCATAAATAAATCTTTTTTTTTTTTTTGTCTGGGAAGATCTTTATTATTTCTTTATTTTTGTTAATTTTATTTTTATATTCCCCATACAATTGCAACCCCCTTATTTTACCCCAATCCCTCCCCTCCCTGCCCCCCACCCCTCATAGAGTGTCTCTGGTTCATAGTTGTTTGTTGATTGTGATTTTTACTTTCTTACAGTTGTTCATTTTCCTGGTCCCTTATTTAAGTTTTCTAGATTCCTGCTATGAGTGAGACCATCTGGTGTTTTTCTTTTTCTTTCTGGCTTATTTCGCTAAGCATGATCCCTTCCAGCGCCATCCATGTTGCTGCAAATTGCATATGTTTATCTTTTTTGAATGCTGAGTAATATTCCATGGTGTATATGTACCACATCTTCTTGATCCAGTCACCTATTTTTGGGCATTTGGGTTGTTTCCAAAGCTTAGCTATTGTAAATAGTGCTGCTATAAACATAGGGGTGCAGGTGCTCTTTGGAGTTGATGTTTCTGTGTCCTTTGGGTAAATACCTAGGAGTGGAATCGCTGGATCATATGGAAGCTCTATGTTTAGTAGGTCCAGAAATCTCCACACAGCTCTCCATAGTGGTTGGACCAGTTTGCACTCCCACCAGCAGTGCAGGAGAGTTCCTTTTTCTCCACAACCTCGCCAACATTTGTTGTTGCTAGTTTTTTTATGTGCCATTCTCACTGGTGTGAGATGGTATCTCATAAATCTTTAAAAAAAATGTTTAGGTATGTTTAGGTATTTGGATTTGATGTTTCTGTAAACTTGGTTTGGTATTTTGGCATGGTAAATGCAAATATTAATGTGTAAATAAATATTAAATTTGAATGATATGCTTAAATTTAATTTTTTCCTATTTCAACTTTCCTATTGAATTTCTTTTAATTGTAATTAAACTATAACATAATTATTGTGTTTATTATTGTAACAAGCTGATATGTAAATATAAGACTTTCCTTGGAAAATACATACAGTATGAAATAATATCAATCTATTTTCTATTTCTTGTAATATTTATTTCATTTTTACTTTACTGATATAACACATACAAAGAAAAGAGTATATAGCAATAATCATGAATAAAAGAAAATTCTCACTCTCTTAGCCATTGTGATAAGGTGATTTACAAGCAAAATATGTGTGTCATCCAAGTATATACTTCTCATTCGTGTTTTGTCTTCATCCAACATTCCCGGCTAACGTCTTTCCCCCAAATCTTGGAATTTCCTAAATGTTAAGAGTGCCCCTGGTTGTTTTAATGAAGTTAACTTTTTAAGAAGCAACTGAAGATTGGGACTGGTTGCTATGTCAATGAATTTAACTTTTGGGAAGTACCAGACAACGGGGGCTAATTGTCAAGGGAAATCAACCTTTTTTTTTTTTTTTAGATTTTATTTATTTATTTATACATGCACTGGGTACAGTCAGAAGCGCGGGAGGGTGAGAGAACTCACCGGAGCCAGAGCAGGGAGCAGAACAGGCAGATGGATGAAGTACACTGCTGAGGGGAGCAGCGGGAGGCAGGAGAGGTCCGCGCGCCATGTGGGATCCTCCTCTGGTGGCCAGGGAGCAGCCGGGAATTGATCCGGTGCTGCAGAGGCTGCGGGCAGCTTTGCAACCCAGCGCTCTACCGCTGCGCCACCGGGGAGGCCCGAAATCAACATTTTGATTAGAGGATTGGGAGTTCCAATCCCAAACTGGACCTTCTGGGAGAAGAGAGGGACTGGAGGCTGAGCTCCATTGCAAATGACCAATGAATTAATCACTTATGCTTATGTAATAAAGGCCCCATAAAAGCCCCAGAGGAGGGGACATTGGAGAGTTTCTTGTTATAGTATTCTTTGCAATAACTCAGTGTTCTAGTGAGTGAATGGGTTTCCTGAGTTCCGTGTGCTGTTCTAGCAAATTAATCAAAGCTAATTAACCTCTGATAGCCTGTCAACATCTGATATACAGTTAGTAGGTCAGAAGCACAGATAATAATATGGGCTCTTGAAGGGCATCTAAAGTCTGAAGAGATTGTCACAAGATTCTCCAGTCTGTTAACTGGTTATTCAGAAGTCCAGATTATGGCAACCTGGGTTTGTAGGGGGCATCTGAAGTGGAAGGCAGTCTTGGAAGACTGAGTCCGTTACCCGTAGAAACTGATGCTATCTCCAGGTAACAATATAAGAATTGAATTGAATTCTTGGGCTTTCTACTAGCATCTGAGAATTGCCTGTTGGGCTAGGAAGACCTCCACACACTCCCATTGCATTTGAGCTACAGAGACACCCACCAACATGACCATTAATTTCACTTTGTTACATTAATAAAAATGATTTTGTCATAGAGAGAGGGGATTGTTAAAAATTATCTTTTCCAGGAGTCAAATATGCCAAGTTTGCAACAATTTGGTGTTGTGGGAAAATATGGGGGTGAGGCCAGAAGCTCTGGGGGTGAAAGATTCACCAGAGACAGAATGGAGAATAGGTAAGGCAGATTTGTGGGAAATACACCACTAAGAGAAGCAGTGGGCGAGAAGGAAGAGGTTTGCCCATGAAGAAGGATTTAAGGCTCTCTTTTTATAATCTGTTTTCCTGGACTTTATAACTTGCGGCACCAGTTTGCACCAGTTATCTGCTGGGCTGTCTAGTCTCAGGCACTGGCCTTTGACACAGAAACATGTCCTGGCCTTGTTTTTGCATTCCTGGAGCTGGGTTGGTTTTTCTGGTCATGGTTGTCAGTTTTATGGCCTTGTCCCTAAGGCAGTCTTATCCATTCCCTTAACTATTCTAGCCTCTCAAACCTGCCAGCTGGGCAAGGAGTGGGGGCTTAATTGTTAACCTTAATAAATTGTATCCCAACATTTGACACACAGCATTTTTTTTTTTCTGTAAAATCTTTTGCATCAAAGCAGTAGTTCTTCCCCCCCCACCAAGAGCTGGGATACAGGCCAGAGATGCGAGGGGTGAGAGGATTCACCAGACACAGAGTGGGGAGCAGAACAGGCAGCTCCACTGAAATACACTGCTGAGGGGAGCAGCGGGTGAGTCAGGAGGGGTCTGCAGCGCCATGTGGATTTCTCCCTGGCCGGCTGGGAATCAAACTCGTGCTGCAGAGGCTGTGTATTGCTTCATAGTGCGACGCTCAACCCCCTGTGCAGCCAGGGAGGCCTCAAAGCAGTAGTTCTTAATAAGGGGCAATTTAAGCCCCGCCCCAGGGCACACAATACACTGTAGAGAGATTTGTGGTTGTCACAACTAGGGAGAGAAGCTACTAGTTTCTATCAGGTAGAGGTTAGGAATAGACTAGATATCTCACAGGACAGACTCCTACAGCAAAGAATTATCCAGTCAAAATTTCAGTAGTGCTGAAATTGAGAGACCCTGTTTAGAGCAGTCCAAACACTGAGATCTCAACAAATATTAAGAATGTATATTCAGATAGATTAAATATTGAATGAATTTGACCTGTATGTTACCAATGCTTCACCACCATGAATTTCTACCCACCCTGCTATTTTTCTGCCGTGGTCTATATGTTCATCTAATTCACAGTACATTTCACCCCTGTATTCTGTTTATGTTTTCAGGTAAGGTTGGGAAAGAAACATTTACCATCATCATCTCTCAAACCTTCTTGAAGCACAATAAGAGTTAAATTTGGAAAAGTGAAAGACTCTACAAATTCAAAAGATCATACCTGCAATTTCATAGAAAAACTAAAACCACATATAATTCCTTTGACACTGTGAATCCAGAGTAAGGGAAACATGGAATTTTTAACAACCCAAACCAAAAACTGTAATTAGGATTGCAAAACTGCCCCTAGTACCTGATTTTTATAATCCTCCAGCCTTCTATGCAGATCAAAAGTAAAATTTAAATTATCTTCTCACTGAGTCCATAGATAATTCAGTGACATCTGTAACCCAAAACAAACACTTTCCATCTGCTTAAAAAGAAAGAATTAAATAAAAAAGGAAAGGAAGATAAAAGTAAGAAATAAAAGCTATATCTTCTCAGAAAGAAAAGATGCTGTATTTGAATAGGAGCTAACTAAATATAAAATTACCTTGAACTAGAACTAGGTACTCTGTTGCCTGGATAAACTCTCTTAGGAGCCAGTAGTGAAAACTATTTCATTTTCATTTTAATTACAATGAATTACTCATTAAATGAAAGTCTCCAATAGACATTAGTCTTTCATACCAGTTCTGTTTCTGTCAGGGACTAGCTTATAGGCAACCTGATTTTATACTGTACATGCCTATTTTATTAGCACATTATTAGTGCAGGTTACTCAGTAATTCAGCTGTGCTTCATTAGTAGATACAATGATGTCATTTCTCCTGTTGTGGATGTTCTATTGTTCCCCATTTTTGTTCAGATAAAAGCAGTTAAGTGGAACGAGGGGGATCATGAAGTTGTATTTTTACCTTGTGACCACATTAATATTATGAGCTCAGATTCTTGATCTTAAATGGGATATTCTGACAAAGCCCATCTGTAATAAGTTAAATATAAAGACATAAAATAGACTTACCAAAAACGCATGAAAATTTGAAAAGATTTGGATACCTAAATAAACTGAAACTGGGATTGCCAAGTATAGCATCACTTCTTCCAAGGCAAGGTCATATTTACAATAATGATTTTCTTTAATTTGCTACAATAGAACTTTTTAATATGAATATCTGATTTAAAGTAAATCAAGTAATTTGTTGCTATAAATTTGATTAACCCTTTTCTACAATTAGAATCTTTTTACAGTAAGAAGAAAGATAAATTGCTAAAAGATAATGAACATTAGTTCAGCTGAAATGTGAATCTCTTTCAGCTCAACAAGGGGTTAAAATATGTATTCTAGCTAGATGTGATCTGTTCCTCATACATCATTTTGAGTGTACACCATACTCTGCTAATTCTGCATACAATAGAATGCAGTTTTGATTTGTGCCCCAATTTCACTTACTGTATGATAGTACCTGTCTAAACCTATAAACCATTGGAGATGCCATCATTAACCGCTGAATGAGCCTGACTTCCAATTCCAGAATTGTTGAGAAACATGTGACCCTGAGAAGCAAGAACAATGATAGTCATAAAGTTAAAGATCAGATTTCATGCTTCTCTGTGTTACATTATCTTTCCTTGGCATTTGTAATTTCTTGGCATATTTTATTGGCACCCTTCAATATATAAAACTTTCCCTTTGATAGTTTCACCCAGCATTTGCAAGAGTAGATATTTTTAAAATGCTTTCTAATCACCTAGACTGTTAAGATGGAGAATTGGTCTGATCTTTGGATAATTTAAAACAATATTGTATCAGTAAAAACATGATTATGCCACTAATTTTGATACTGTGTAGTACTGAGGGGTTCTCAATGCACTCAAAGATGTGTGTGTGTGTGTGTGTGTGTGTGTGAGAGAGAGAGAGAGAGAGAGAGAGAGAGAGAGAGAGAGAGAGAAGAAGAAGAAGAAGAAGAAGAAGAGAAGAAGAAGAAGAAGAAGAAGAAGAAGAAGAAGAAGAAGAAGAGGAGGAAGAAGAGGAAGAAGAGGAAGAAGAGGAAGAAGAGGAAGAAGAGGAAGAAGAATAGAGAGAAGAATTTTATTTATTTTTTTTAAGATTTATTTATTTATTTGTTTATAGACGCACTGGGTACAGTCAGAAGCGCGGGAGGGTGAGAGAATTCACCAGAGCCAGAGCGGGGAGCAGAGCAGGCAGAAGGACCGAAGTACACTGCTGAGGGGAGCAGCGGGCGGCAGGAGAGGTCTGCGCGCCATGTGGAGCCCTCCTCCTGTGGCCGGGGAGCAGCCGGGGATCGAACCGGTACTGCAGAAGCTGCGGGCAGCTTCCCAACCCAGCGCTCAACCGCTGTGCCACCGGGGAGGCCCTAGAGAAGAATTTTAAATAAGAGACTTCTGCGCAAACTCCAAAATCACCCATCCCCTGGTGGGCAAATGCTTAGTCAAGTGCCAGGTTAGAAAGTGGGAACTCAAGTCTAAAAACAAAGCTTCCAGGAATCCAAGGCACCCCCCAGCAGAAGATGAACCAGGCCCAGTGAGCTGGAGAGGAGAGAACTGAAATTAATGTTGGACCATCCAAGTTGGATAATCTAGTAGGAGGTCAAGATGAGGACTGTCATTGCCTCTGAAGAGCCTGCCTGCCAAAATAAATAAAGCTTAAAAAAACAAAGACCAGAATCAGCCGGCTTCTGGTGTCCTCTGTTCCTCATCTAGTACCATCTCAGTCCTTCCTCCTTTCCAACAGCTCCCCATTCAGGAAGTCCAGTTCCTGGCATGCTGGGAGTTGTACCAAGGCATCTAAGAGGTAGGCCACATGGAATTTGGGGCAGGGACAATGCTGCCCATTTCCACAGCCTCAGCAAGTGCTTCTACCAACCCCAACCCCTGCCCCTGTGACACATCCTGTAATAATTTGTTTCCCTTTCACAAAAAAAGCATGATACAGCTCAGGTAACTCTTATCATTTAGCTATGACTTGTGAAACATGTGAACTCCAGTCATTGCAACAGGAGTAAGGAGGACCAAAAAAGCATGCAATGTCTTTAGTAACTTAGTCCAGAAAATTCACACATCATATCAGCTCTCTGTTCATTAGCCAATGAGAGTGAGACGCCATTCAGTTAACTTATTACAGTATAATGTTGCAATTGTTCTATTAGTATTAGTGACTGTTGTTAATCTCTTACTGTGCCAAATTTATGAGTTGAACATTATCATAGGTATGCATATATAGGGAAATATAGTATAAAAAGTGTTCATGACTATCCCTGCCTTCAGGCATTCCCTGGGGTCTTGGAATTCTTTTCCTGAGGATATGGGATACATAAATTGCACCTACCTTAAAGTCCCTGAGTGTTTTAGAGTAGAGTGATGTGTTTGCTCCTGTGTATACATACATGCGTGTGCATGTGTATACATATCTATGAGTAGTACACTACTGTATCTCCTGAAGTGAAGCAGTCAGATGAGAAACTTTACTCTTGGAACAAGTGAAGTAAAATGGATTGCTATGTCTCAACTAAAGCCTCACAGTTACAGAATTGCAAAGTTTTAATTTGTTAATATTAAGACCTTATGACTGTCTATTTCAGATCGAGTTGAACAGTAAGAAAATTCTATTCTTACAAATACATCCAGTTTTCCCTGCTTCACATTGGCATCTTGGTTAGGATATATCAGAGCTCTGGAAGATTCTTCTTGGGATTAGTATCTTCTTTGACTCATGTTTCAGTTATTGTTGGCATGATGATCACACCTAGGCCAGGGAGCCACAAGAAGAACTTACCCTATACATTATTCATGTGTCTCACTAAAATCCTTATATCATCTTACATTCAGACAAGACAAATTTTTTTACTATCCACTGTAGTAAGAGAATCCAAAGATGAGGTACAATTTTATCTTACACACTGTTTTGTTGCTCTGTACCTACTCTGAACGTTAAAACATGTTTGTTTCAATACTGATGGTAATTCTATGAACTTGAGCTATAGCAAATTTGTGAAGATGTGAAAATTGTACTTTAGCAGATCCCTTGTGAGTATTTCTTCCTTTTAAGTTTCTCAGTACTTAGAATCATTATAGTTCTTCTTGGTTAGCTGGAATCCTCCACATGGACACTGCCCATGCTCTGCAGCATCCCATAATCACTTGTCTCACTCACTCACATTAAAATTGATCTGTACTGAAAACTAGTCTTGCAGACTTTCCAAGTGTCTAGCTAGATCATCCGATCAATTAATTCATGGTGATCACGTTAATGAATAACACTAACTAAGGTTGAATTGTGGCTCCACCACTTTCTTGCTCTGTGTCCTTGGGCAAATTATTTAATTTCTTTTTGCCTGAGTTTCTCATCGGTAAAATGGGTATCACAAGAGCACCTACCTTACGGAACTGTTGTGAGAATTAAACAAATGAATACATTTAAAGTTGTTAACCCAATACCTTATAAGTAAAAAGTGCTTATTAAATGTTTAGTTATCGGGCCTCCCCTGGTGGTGCAGTGGTTGAGCGCTGGGCTGCAAAGCTGCCTGCAGCCTCTGCAGTGCTGGTACAATCCCCGGCCACTGGCGAGTGTCCCACATGGCAAGACAGACCTCTCCCACCACGCCCACTGCTCACCTCAGCAGTATATTTCATCAGTCTGCCTGTTCTGCTACCCGCTCTGGCTCTGGTGAATTCTCTCACCCTCCCGCGCTTCTGACTGTACCCAGTGCTTGTATAAATAAATAAATAAATCTTTAAAAAATAATAAAAATAAATGTTTAGTTATCAATAATCACATTTTAGGAGGGAGTGGGATATTTGTGATCACTCTAGACCTTGTGAAAAGTCCCTTGAGAAAGTGATTTTGCTGGCCTATATTTGAGCACATATTCTGCCCACTCCATTGGGTCAGAGGGGCTTAGTGTTTACTCTCCCTACATGTGTACAATATAAAAAGACCAATGAGAGAATAAGAATCTTTCTAAAACAGTACTTGAAAAAGTGTCCAAGGACAGTGCCAAGGAGGGGGACAGGTCACTCACTGTGAGTTCTCAATCATGTGCTGATAATTGCAAAATCCATTTGGGCTCAGAGTACAACTACAATGGGGTTTATTTAACAAGGTACTGGGGTTTATTTGACAAGGGATTGGGGACCAAAACAGTTTCTAAGGCCACAAGTGGTCAACTGTCTCACCCCAGATAGTGTCCACAGTGTCCAGTTGTACTAAGCAAAGGTCACTCAGCAAGATGGCACTGTTCCTTCAGTGGGGACCTACAGCTGGTTGCACACTGGTAAGCAGTGCACCAAGATCCAACTCATAGTGGCAGCTGGAGGTGTTCACATGTAGGGCTGCTGAGGTGACACAGTCTGAAGGCCAGATTGGACAACACTGGTCACCGGACCAGACAGAACTGGGCTCAACACTACCAAGAGCTGGTACCAGACCATCAGAAGCAGTGGAAGACTCTAAAAGGTGTCCAGAGAGAGTGCTGGTCACGAGTCAGTAGCACCAGTCAGCACCGGTCACCAGGAGTCAGTGTTAAAAATGCCAGTGTTACAGCTTTTAGTGAGCTGTGGGTGTGAACAAATAGCCAACAGCTCTTGGAGACACCAGGCTGGGGCCAACAGTGCTCCTTGTATGCGATAGCAGAGGCATTGCTGGAAGCATGTACAGTGGCCGGGTCTCTGTGAAAGTCCACAGAGGTCTGGAGTTTTGTGGAGGTCTGGAATGCTGCATAAGTCTGAGTCTACAGAGGTCTCAGAAACATCAGAGTCCCACAGAGGTCATCTGCCCAATGCTTCTTCTTCAGAGGCCATCTGCTGAATGAATCAAGCTGATTGCTCACTCTGGTTATATTCTCTTAGGGTCTCCTACAAGGCTGATTGGACTGTTTTTAATCTTAACTCCAATTGGTGTTTAAAGGCACCAGTCACCCCGCTCCCATTTTAAATCTGCATAATGAGCTCAAAGCTTGACTGACACCTGGAGACCTCAAACCTGATGGTCCACTTACCATCCTGGCACCAGATTTCAAAGGGAAAAGCTTCTGCCCCTACCTAGACCCAACCTGCAGTGAAGTCATGGAAAGCTCCTGGGCCTCAGTGTGGCTGGAGGCAAAGTACACCCTGCTCCCCTCAGTTAGGCCAGGTTTAACAGTTGAGGGAGGCCCGCAGCAGTGTTGGGATATGGATCCCAGTGCCTGCAGGGAAGGTTGCTGCTGGAAACTCACCAATGTTGGCCTGGCACTCCATGTGGGCCTCTGCCCACACTCCAGGAAGTCACAGCACCAGAGCTGCCCCAGTGAGGCCCGATGCTCCTCCCAATGGGGTCCAGTGCTCCTTCAAGCAGCCAGAGCTGTAAGGCTTGGGATATGCCCCTGCTGCCACTGCTATAGATGCCTTTGGCTACTGCCCAAAAGCTGCATGCTTGGGCAGCTGGCTGTAAAACTGGTACCCCAGGGACACTGGTCGTTAGGCTTGGCTGGCACCAGGTGAGGGGCTGCCTACAGGCAATGTGCCAGCAAAGCTGGCATGCCATGCCACTCAGCTGCTGGGGCTCCAGTGGGAGACCTGGAACATTTCCACACTATTAGACAAGAAGCTCTTTAATTAAAACTAAGAATTCTTTTGAGACAGGCAAGTGCTCTAACCAAGGACAACCCTGGGAACTAAATCACCCATGAATTTTCAGAAAACACTAGTGTCTCAGGAGATTTTACAAATGCCTTTGCCTGTGTTTCTTCATATCTTCTCTGAAGGGAAGACTAATTCCTCTTCATTGGCTTGGTCTGTCCATGTTGACACACCTCATCAGATAATGCTGTGTTCATGTGCTTGTCCTCATACATCTTAAAGACTAATATTAAATATCCCAGGGAAAAAAGTATTGTGGCACAATGTAATGTGCTAAAAGTAATTTTTTTTTCTTTTCATAGGGTTCATTTCAGTTATACAAAGTGTGCTTTTTAAATATATTAAAAGAAATTTAGACAAGTTTTTAAAACCCATTATCTCTAAATGACTTCATTTTTAGAAAAAAAAAAATGACATCCTTTTAAGAGTTTGATTTTTTTTTCAGTTTCTTTCTTTTTCCATAAATGTGGTCTAGAAGATAAACCTGTTGTATGAAGCCACAGACTGAAAGCAAAAACAAAAGACAAGAAAGAAGTTACAGTTTCAGATGATAAAGCCCAGATAAGAGAAAGATCACTGAATCACTCTCATCTGTTTACAGCTGATGTTTGAACCTGCCAGTAGAGAAAGTAATAATGAACACTTCAATCTGTCTTCCTAATAACTTGCTGTTTAATGGTACTTTAATTGTCTACATATATTGGCCCAATTCCATTCCTTTTTTTTAACATCCACAGATTTTGCTCTTCCTCTTTTACACAGTCAATTTTATACATTCATTATTTTTAAATAAAGTTTTTTATGAAAATGTTATCTTAGCTTTATATTTCCTTTATTCCCCTTCAAAACTCAGATTTCAACCCCTTTGAAGTTTCTTGAGTGACCACATATTGCCAGAGTTATTTCTGTCATGAGCTTAAAAGCACCCTGCATAAGTCATTCTCTATTTTCTTCCCACTCCCTTTCAATTCAAAGTGTATGCTCTCTTGGCAATACAGAATGATACATTTCAACAGAGCACACTTTATAAAATGTCTTTTAGACCATTTTTATTTTATAGGGAATCAAATGTTCATGTCTTAAATATTGGCCAATCCTAGGCACTTCAGAATGGAGATTATATAAAGCAAAGCCCAAATAATGTCATCATAGAATGTCATGGAGTTAACTTAATAGTTTTATTATCTTCAAATAAATGTTTCCATCCATCCTGTTCCTCAGGCCATTTTCAATTATAAGCTGTAAAATAAAATTGAAATTGTCAAGTCCCACCAACCACTGTTGATTAAGTATATCTCAGCTTTTTAAACCTACCATAAACTATAATATCAAAACATGTATTCTTTCCCTTGATTTCTCTTCCTGTAATTGCCTTTCCATGTGTCTTTGTGATTTATAATCTCTGAACTATTGGATTTCTGAATATGGCTACTGAAATAACTACAATGTTTCACTAAATTGAGAGAAAATAAAAGTTTTTAAATTGATTTTCCAAAATGAATGGCCACGGACAAAATTTAAAGTCTAAGCAAAATCCTATGTACTTCTAAACCATTTGTTTTGGAAAATGACCACTTAATCACTATAAACCTAAGAAGTATAAAAATTAGTCACTGCATAATACATATGATCGATCTTCATTGTTCGCATATTTCATATTTATAAATTTGCCTCATAGCTTACATTTATTTGTAAACTCAGAGTCAATACTGTCATATTTTAGAGATCATTATTTATTTTTTTTTAAGAGGCATGTTTTTATTTATTTGTTTGTTTGTTTGTTTTGTTTATACAAGCACTGGGTACAGTCAGAAGCGCAGGAGGGTGAGAGAATTCACCAGAGCCAGAGCGGGGAGCAGAGCAGGCAGAAGGACCGAAGTACACTGCTGAGGGGAGCAGCGGGCGGCAGGAGAGGTCTGCGCGCCATGTGGGACCCTCCTCCGGTGGCCGGGGAGCAGCCGGGGATCGAACCGGCTCCGCAGAGGCCGCGGGCAGCTTCACAACCCAGCGCTCAACCGCTGCGCCACCGGGGAGGCCCTTTAGAGATCATTATTTGTGGACATGTGCCATGACAAAAAATTTGAGTTTTTCACCTGCAGGTTCCCAAGTGAAATCAAACAAGGCAATACTGGTCATTTTTGTTTCAATTCTCATACTATAAGCAAGTGTCTCTTTTTTACAGTCTGGTTTTTGCTACATATTTTTTATGCTTTTTGTTGGTGATTTTACTGCTTTGTATAGTCCTCAAGCATAGTGTTGAAGTGTTTTCAAGTGTGTTTCTAAGCTTAAAAAGTTGGAATATGACATGTTAGATAGGCATAATTCAGGCATGAGTAATAACACTATTGGCTATAAGTCCAAAGTTAACGAATCACCAAAATATATTAAATAAGGTGTATTAAACAGAAACACACATAAACAGTGTTATGTATTAATTGACTCATGAAAATATTGTGACCAGAGGCTTGCAGGAACCTAACCTTGCATTTACCCTAGTACATCCTAAAGTATTCAATGCCTTACGCAACATTACTACTGTGAATGACAAGAAACATTTGTGTTTTAAATCTGTGTTTAGTTAAAACTACCAAGAAGGCTGCTACAAAAATAAAGTATCATTCTATGTTAAGATCTCTGGGCTATTGGCCCTTGGATTATACCATTAAAAGGGTACTGAAATTCATTTAATTTATTTTGATGAAGATGGTTCCCTGTTTTCCAACACCGAAGTATCTGTGATCAGTAAATATATCTGTAATAATTTTAAAGAGAACATAAGAAGATTCTTACCTTTTTATGAATACCTTTATTATATTGTCAGCTGATTCAGAGACATCGATTCATTGTCAGCTGGCTTTTCGTGTGGAATCAGCTATCTTGATGTTACAATACTGCTTAAACCACCTTTTGGTGTCTCAGTTCCACCACAGGTATTTGTTGCTGCTGATAAAATCACCTCGGGTACACCTGACACTCTTGGCTTCTCAGTGAAGCTGTACTTCAATGTCTGCTTGGACATCCACGTTTGGCACAACCTAGTCGATGGTCCGTCTCAGGTGTAAGTGGCTCCTGACCCTCTCCACTGCCACTGGCTGGTCCTCAGACCAGAGCATCAGGTATCTCCAGGCTGCACTCAGCTCTCCTTAGTTACCTTATAAAGTGGTAACAGTGCACAGTGAACATATATAATTAGCTACGAAAATAATTGTTGCTAGTGAAACAATTTTTTTTACTGATCAGACATCAAAGAGATTTTTCTTTTTTCTAGTTTTCTAAATGCACTTAGTGTCTTTCTAAAGACACTAAGTGAGCTAAGTAAGGCCAGAGGTAAACACAGTTAGATGTGATTTTGTTGTGGTGGTAAAGACTTGGTTGTTGTTGGCTGTCCTTCAATTGTAATTCTGTTTCTCAGTCTAGGAAGTATCCTAGGTATAATGCCTTGCTAAATAAAATAAAACTGATACATGTTTACTTTGAAACAATTCATTCTAGCATCTCAATTCTTATAGCACCAGAGCTGCAATATATGCAAATCCGAGATAGGTTTGACAAGTGACTTGGGTTGCAAGCAAACAAAGAAGTGTTGCATCCATTTGCACCTGAGGTGCAATGATACACCCTAAGTAAGAGGGCTGTGAAAAGAACACCATGACTACTTCGATTGCTCTATAGGCAAAGAACAATAAGTGTTGATTAATGTGAGATTTATTGACAGGTTATGAACCAAGGAGCCAAGAGGTGGCCAGCTGGTCACTGCCTAATGTTTAAATTGCAGCACCCTAATGATTTTTACTTTCCTCTAGCACATTTCCTGTATTCCCATTTTAAGTCACAGCAGTGATAGATTTTCTACCAGTAACCTTCACCTACTCTTTAGCTGTCAGAAGAGCTGCTTATTAGGCACTAATTCTAGGTATTTTCCCTAAATTTTTCTTGGCTTTATTTCTTCCCATTATGCCTTTTAAATAATAAATGTAATTAGTGCTTCCTAAGGCTTAATATTTAAAGCACTTTCATAGTTGTTAAAATGTCAGTCCTTACCACATCCACAAAAGTTAGGCCAGTCTGTTCTATTGCCTATCCAGGCACCTTCCTCTCGAAAATAAAAACTTTATAAACTCATTTTAATGAGGGACCATATTTTGTATATCTCAATAGACCAAGTTATAAGTCCTGAGGACTTAATCTATGTTTAACAATAACTGGGACATGTGCTAAGGTACTGCTGAACATATGTTACTCAAACAAGGGACTGGGTCTTATTTTATTAAACTTTCATATAATACATAACATATTTCCACACACACCTGGGCAATCAAAAGAAAATTGATGACTATGAGTAAGGTAAGTGAAATATACTCCCTCCTGGATTCAAAGTGATCATCTAATTGAGGCAAATTACCTTATCCAGGATTTGCTTATAATAGAAAATGTAGCTCCTGAAAGGCTTAATGATACTGAATTGGTACCCTTTTGAACTAAATTACTTCTTCAGAGAGCAAAATGGTCTTCTTGGAAGAGGTAATTTACCTTAAACATATGAGCACTTTACCTCAAAGAAAGAGTACCAATTTGCTCTGGGAACGCTATTCTCTAGTGACCCACCCTCTGCACACAAAATGGGACATCGCAAGCAATTATCGACTACTGTTTATGTACATCAAAATATAGCCCGTGTTTCCCTCCTTATAGTGGCCATATTGGGATGTGAACTTTCCAAAGAAAGGGATCAACTCTCAGTGGGAAATTTAGATTATGTTAATTAAAATACTATGCTTATCAAAGGCTTGAGGGGAATTTCTTCATTGCTACAACTCCAGCACAAATAAGGTAAAAATGGTTGACAGCCCTTGGTAAGGCCTGTTTTGGGGCATGGCCCACTTCTGATAGTTAAAATCACTCTCTGACCGCTTGAAAAATAGCAATCAATAGTCCAGATCCAGATAATCCCTTCTATTAGTCTTCTCCCAAACAGTTCTTATAAGTGCTAATGAGGAACTTCACTTAGTTACACATATTTTGTTATTGTCGACCAACCATCTGCCCCATGAACTGTTTTAGGCATGATGACTTTTGTACAGACATTCTCAGATCCCAGTATGTTGTTGACTTACTATTTGGACTTTATTTTTCTTGCACTTTAATGTTGACCTTCTGTATATTTTCTTGGTCACTAACAGCTAACTCAATGGTAATCGTTTCTTTGTCAGACATTTATAACATAGTGTTTACCACAATTCTGGTGTCTTTGGACTGTTGACGTCAAGGCTTCTCCCCTTGTCTATTTTTCAATATAAATATTGAAAATATCGACAGATCTTCCTCACACACACCCTCAACTTCACAGTGGGCTTCAGTTCAAAGAAAGTCATTTAATTTGCAAGTCATTGTTTGTTGTTTTTCAGAGAGCCCACATACTGGTAACTATAACTTGTGCCACAGTTAAATGCATTTTTCACTTTGAGGGTGACTATTTTGTAATTGTATCTCTGGAGCCTTCATTTATTCCTAAAAACCAGAGTTTACATTTTTATTCTTTTCAACTTGATCAATTTTCGGGAAAGTCTGCTAGATAATAAAACCTGATCTCAGCCTGATTTCATTATACATCAGGCACACTGCCTTTTTGACTACACTGTACCTTTGAAATGATAGAGCAATGCAAATATCTACCACACACATGTTTAATTCATTGGCTGACCTTTTAAAACGTAGATTTTGTCATTAAACTAAAAGTGATCCAAACCTTTAGATATACATTACAACAATATTTAGACCTATAATAACTCTACACAGGGGTCCATGGTTTCAAAGCATGGTTTTATTCTCAAATAAATTGATTTCTCTCTCTCATTTTACTTCCAAGATCTACTCATCCCTTTGCATATCTGTTAATCTTGAGAGATGAGGCAAATTAACTCCTTATAGTCAAAAGGAGCAGGAAAAGCTAGGAGAAAAGAACCATGTTCCCAAAATAACTTTCATTGACTGTAGACCTGAGTCACTAACTTGACTTTGCTGAAGTGAGAGTTGTCATAAGTTTTTCCAGTAACTCCCTCCCACCTCCACCCAGCACACTGCCCACCCCCCAGTACAAAATCCCTGAATATCGTATGACTTTCCCATCCTGTATTTAACAGATACTAGTTCTGGAACTGCAACTTCCTTAAGAGAAAGGACCAGGTCAATTAATCTCTGTATCCCCAAACCTAGCACAGTGCCTGGCTCGCTGAATAAATGTGTGGACAGTGATCAGTTAAATAACTAATTCAACCGAAAACTTTTCTGAAGGTCTTATAATGTTCTCCAATCTTAAAATTACAGTTTAGCATGAACACTGGGCAAATTCTTGTGATCCCACTGGCCTGAATTCCCTCAAATTTTCTCCTGTCAAAACACAAAAAGACATAATTCTCAGATCGTTAGGAGGCACTGATCAAGTTAGTCCTATCTTTACTATGACATTTCTGTGCAAATAGAATATGCACACATTAACATTTCCATTAAATTCTTTGTAAAATTCCAGAATCCCGCTCAGTGTTACACTGTTACTATGGTCAATAGCTTACTGAAAAACAGTCACAATTATTTATTGATACTGGCAGAAAAACAAAGATAGACATACTAAAATTTATAATCATGCCTTCTTTTATGGCCTTTACATTTATTGGACAGTATCAATAAATATCCCTCTACAGGTGCAATAATATCCAGGGTTCATCAGAAAAAGATTTTTAAAACATTCTCACATGGACAGGAAATGACAGACACATGTAAGTGAAAACTTAACTTTATTAGGAAAATAATTGCACTGAATTCCTGTAATTGGATGGCTCTAAAAATTACCACAGTTTCAATTACTCAAGGATTGTGATGGAATTTCACCTCGTGAAAATGCAGGAAGTTAACCAAATTATTTATCTTTTAAATGGCGGATAACATGAATAAAAGTATTACTCTGTTATTTAAATCTAATTTAAAAACATAATTTACATGATGAAAATTGCTCTACTTCTTAATCAGAGTCATTCTGGTGGAACAGCTTTAATAAAAGTTTCTTTTTTATATATAATTTAGCTTTCCTATTAGAAAATGAATTCTTCTATCTCCAAATTACAAATTGCCTCACACTTTTAACCTTTTTCTCCAATCTTGAAGTATGCCGGAGATGGATGAAGAGGGTGTAGTTGCCTGTAGTTTGCATTTCTGTCCTGCACAATTGTCAAACTTGTATTATGCTAGTCCCCGATTTAACACCATTACTACACAGTGAGAAAGTGCCAAAAGAAAGAGGTGGAACTGAACATGTTCCAGGCTGCTGCCCTTCCCATGGCTTCCCATTCATCAGGAGGCACCCAGCCTCCCTCAGCTATTTTCTGCAAATGAAATTCCTTCCTCATCACCTTGGAGAAGCCGGGGCAACATGAACAAGATGTGCAACCTCAGGAAAAAGAAAGGAAGTATGCAAACTAACCAGTCTTTTTATAGGTATCATCAGATCCTGTCAATTGTTGATAACATCCCCTGACAGGAGGAAACTGCATGAATTAGCTGACTCAAGAATAAAGGGTCTATTAATTATTTTAGATCAAAGGATCAAATAACTGAGAGATACCTTAGAGATCACTTTTTCCCACTCTTTTTTTGTGAACAAGAAAACTGAAACTCAAGGAAGATAGGTGACTTCCCAAAAATCACACACCCCATAAATGACTCACCCTGAACTAGAACCCAAGTCTCTTCTCTTTCAGCCCTTTTCCAAATCACCAATCTTGTTCCAATGAATAAAGCAAAGTGTTTCATCTAGTTTGCATATCTCCTCTCTTCTAAATACATATTTATATTTGAATGTATTACATAATGTAAAACCTTTTCCCCTAAAACTTGTGTTGTTTGTCTTATAGCTACCACCAACCCGGCTTTCACCAGCCTCATGGTGCCTCTGCTCCCACATGTCACAGTCACCTGACCTATAGGTCATATTGTTTGACTGCTCCAGAGGACCCACAGAGCTTATAAAATTCAGTGTCTCGTGTCTGAATTCACAGTGACCTCTCCGAGGACATCGTTAAAAGAAATAAAGATTATGCATCAATTCCGCTAATTAAAAATACACCTGTAATGAGTTTGAAAGAGAAGTAAGCCTTTTCAAACATGAGCATGGTAAAATATAGATGCTACAGGACTAGATGCAAAACTATTCAATCTTATAAATATGTCATTTTAATTCCAGCTAATGGATATGGACACTTTAAAAAATGTAAGTGAGCTGGATGTTAATTGATAAACTCTGCCTTACCAAAGTGGGGCACTGCAGAGAAGAATCTAGGGACCGACTTGATTTTACATATTGTGTTAATGAGTATATAAAAAGCCTATTTAGGTTTTCATTTGGATGTTTTATTTAGGATGGAAAATTAGATTATGTGTGTAATAAGCTGCCATCGAATTATAATTACACATAAATCATCAGTATATGAAGTTTTAAAAAGTCTTATCAGATAATGAAGCAGGATAGTAACAATAAATAATACAAGAATGAGAAATAGCAATTACCCTGATTTGTGTATCAAATAGATCAAAACTAAATAACTATATAACCGTGAAGTGGGTAAATTTCTCCCTGTTTCTGCTTCTTTCTCCTCTCTTTCTTATACTATATCCCCATCTATATTATTCATTTTCAGGGTGTCTGCCAATTCCATGACTCCATTTCTCACAATCCCCCAAACAAAGGAGATTGCTCCTGGCTACTATATACATACCATGTAACTGATACCACATCGCCCTCTGAGCCAGAGATGATGGGGCTTATGGAAATATTTGAGCAAAACTGGGTTGATTTTCCTTCGTGGCCCTTCCCTAAGCCACAGCTGATCAGATGAGAGTGAACAGTGACCTCAGAGTGCACCAAAGAGATTTTTCCCTGAGAAATCTGGACTTGTGACACAGACGTATGGGTCAGCCTCTGCTGTTTGGGTAAACTGAGAATGTGGAAATTCAGAAGCCGCAAGGAGGCTTTGCTGTTTGTTTGCCTGTTTGTTTTACTGTTTTTGCTGAAATCATGAAAATTGATCAGGGGTGGGGGGTGGTGTGAAAAAATTTTCCCGGTTTCTTGAGCCTTCCAGTTATTATTTCCAGTTACCTGTGTGGCCCAAACTGCCCTTTTCTACCCTGGGTTTCCTCAAAGCACTATGGTTGTTATAGTAAATTACCTGTTTACATTTAAGCAAATTTTAGTAGACTTCTGCTAACCAAATGCTTTGCAATTGAGATGCTTTTTCATACAAGTATGCAAACACAGAAACCGACATATTCACACATATACACAGTTTTTAAGATGTAAGTCAAGAATTCTAGAACCCCATGTGCTACACAACTTTGAGTCCCTGTCCCTTGCCACCTTATAACTTTATTCTTTCCATCAACCAGAATTTTCTGAGGGGTCTAGAAAAGCAATAGAAAATAAGTGTTGAGGGTCATCTCTCCCAGCTATTGCAATGCATTGTCTTATTTCCCTTGCCTCAACAGGCTCCCCTTAATAAGGAATCATACCTCCTGACTTTGTCTGGCTGGTATTTTTAATTGTTCACTGAAGTATATGTTTTCATAGATATTAATAGCATCCAGTTCTGATGTGAAGATGGCAAAAGTGCCTTGAATCTGTGTCTTCTTAGTTATCTATGAGCAGCAATATTGTCAACCATTTGATGTTGGCAACTTGTAGACAAAACATCTTCAAATTGAACTGTGCATTTCACTTTTTCATTCAGCTATTTACAAAATTTGGGTGTGATATGCTGTGTTGCAATCTGCATGGCATGTGGACTTGGTAGGTTGATTTGTTTTTTGTTATCTCAGCATTTGATTTGTAAATGATATGGTTCAGCCATCAAAGGTGGCTGAAGTACAAGGTCAGCTATGCTGTCACATATTCATGCTGTTGTTGGGTTTTTCCCGTAGTGTAGGTTTAGCTTTTGCTGCATTTCATCACATATAATTTGAAGATATTCATATAACATCATCACAGAAGGCTATTATGTTACAATCCTGGGATAATTAAAGGCTTTACCAAAATTTGCTAAATAATATCAATCTTGGCTTTAAAAATACAGAGGCTTTAAAGGAGAAAGATCAATCATTTCACAGGGGGCATAAAAGACAAAAAAGCCGACCTCAGTAAGTATCATTATCTCTATTTCCATATTCAATTTGGCAGCAAGAAGTTACGGAGCACCTGTGAGTAATCTGCACAAGAACGGTGTAAACTAACTACATGGGGACAGTGTGCTTGGCTATGCAATATGCAAAATGTGAAAGATGTGTTTAGTGTTTGTACAAAAGGAGTTTAGAAGATAGTTGACTAAAAAGACATATTCAAATTAAACAATGGGAGGGATATGTGCTAAAAAGTCAAAATATTTGCAAGATAATTGGCACATATATAAATCCTAGAAGGAGTCAAGTTCATTATGGGCACAAGTGATGACCAAGTTCCATGTAACGTATGACCTTAGTCCATCCGTTCATTCAACAAATCGTTGTTGTGTCAAGCATTGTGTTTGACTCTGGAGTTGGACCTTAAAAGACAACTGAGGCAGAGAGAGAGATGACTAACAGCCCTAACAGAGTGAGCAACAGAAACAAATACACAACCAAGGAAACAAGTTAAAGTATATTTCAGATACATTGATTAGATACATTTGTTTCTTATAGGAATTTCATGAAGCATTTTTAGAGACATTTTTTAAGGCTAGATACAGACAATCTTGGAAGCCAGACTAAAGAGTTCGGACTTCACCTTTGAGAGAAGTAACAGACACTTGAATTGGTAATGACAAGCAAAATTTTGAGCAAGACACACTATCATAGAATTTCAGGAAAATTAGTCTGGTGGTGAAGAGAGGGTTTCTGAGTGTAGATAAAGTTGATACTGGAGACATGCATTAGGCAATCACGGCAAAAGTCTCAAGTGTGGCTAATGAGGAGCAAATTAGGAAATTGGCATTATATAAAAATGAGAAGAAAATTTGAGAGGTAAGGATTCTAGAAATATGACAAGATATGAAGGAAAAGGAAGGACAACCTCAAAGGTTACAGTGAGGTTGAAGGCCTGGGTGGCTCAAAGAAATTAATCAATCAAGAGAAGCTTATTTTATAGAAATTTATGAATTCAGCGGTAGGTATGTTGAATTCGAGCTAATATGGGGCTATCCAAGTGGAAATATCAGAGATTAAAAGTGGTGGTGATGGTAGGACTGAGAATAAAATTGTAACATAAAGCATGAGCTAACATAGAGTTCAATCCCCATGCTAGGAAATATTGGGGGGAAATGAAGAAAGTAGACAGAGTTCTGCCCTCAACAGTTTATAATCCTACTCGTATATCAAACAGAAGAGAATGTGGCAATGAACTTAATGGACATTAGGCACCAGACTGAACCACAAGATAGCACTTTTCTATCCCTTCTCTGTCTAGTTTGCATGACTGTTTCTGAGAAAGCTGTTAAGGCATCACTACAGACAAACACTTAACTCTCTTAGTTGTGATGTGGGATAAGAAAAAAAAATAAACATTGAGTTGCCTTGAAGGGTGAAATAAGTGACTGGAATAAAATTTTCTTTACTTTTAGCAAACATTTTAGAGTTTTTACTTTGTAAAGTACTATTCTGGGTTGGGAGGAGACAGAGTAGAAGAATAAAAAAATTACTAAGGCAGAGCCCCTGCTCTTAAAGGAGCTTGTGATCATATATAAGGCAAAGTACAAAGATAATAAGGGAGATAGAGGCAGTTGTGAAAGTTATGAATTGTAGTGCTTATAATATGATATGGAATGACCAATTGTAAACCTTGTTCCAGTGACAGGTTCAGCCAGTACTAATTGGCAAGCTATGTAAAATTGTGATGAGCTTATCAGTTAAAGAAAATGAGTTACAAGCCATAATCTGTATCTCCAACACAAGCATTTATTTCTAAATCAATCGCAGTTTGAACAAAAATGTAAATGAAGAACTCTTATTTTAAAACTTAATTTGGGGTGATGTCATGAGTCAAGGCATCAGAAATAGTTTTGCAAATGAAAAAAAATATTCTCCTTAACTCACATTTTACAACTCTAATATTTCAAGTGAAGGCTGGATGAAAGTAAGAAAGCAAATTCAGTAGCATTTTGGCTAGAAAACTTTGGCAGTCTTCCAGGACTTGCCTGCTGCAAGAGCCAGAATTTGATTCAGGAGGAGCTGAAAGCTTCTCCACACTGCTCCGGTGGCCCAGAGATTCTGGCTTTGGACAGCACCATCTGGACCAGCATGAACGACAAAGTCAAACCTCCCACGTGCATTTGCCTGGCCGGGCAAATCAACTTCAGAGCAAGGGCACAGGCTGCCTTTTGGGCTCCATCAACTTTCTTCTTTGGTGGTGTGGACAGCCCCACAGTACCACTGCCATCACAGGGAGAATAAAGCAGCTTTTCTTGTTGCCATATATTGCAAATAGTCCAATTGTGAGTTGCTATTTATTCTGTTTTTTTTGGCAGCTATAGTTACTCAGCTTCCTGTATCATCTTCTCCCGTGTGAATCAATGAGCTTTCCCTGCATATAAATCCTAACAAGTGTCTTCTTTGGCAATCCTTCATTAGAGGAGGTTTTTCCTGGTTGTTTTATAAATGGGTGTGAATGTGGCTAGCAGCCTGAATTGAGTGCCACAGACTGTATTGTATCCCAAATCTCTCTTATCATTTCATCCTGTCTGTTATTTTAATCATCCCTGCTTTTCTATTTCACTATCCTTGATAAAATTTAAAGTTCTGATATCACTGAAAGAGATTTTGAGACCAAATGAAAAAGTTGTAAGCCTATACATTAATCTATATTTCCATTTTCCATGTCTCCAAGAAAATCAGATGATGATCTCTAATTGCATTGTTGTTTGTTTTGTTTTGGCCCAAGTGTTTACAAACTCAAAGAGGAAGACATGCTACTGATGCTGTTGTCTGTCCCGTGTGATGGATATGTGCTGCTGGGTTTTTTTTTTTTTTGTAATAATAATAATAATAACATTTTCTCTTTTTTACCCCCCACTTAATAGATAAATGCTGATCCAATCCCAAATAAAGCAAAGGTGATGTTGATGATCAAAAGCGACATCAGCAGGGGGCCACCCTGGTGGCATAAGGGGTTGAGTCTCAGTGCTTTCAAGCTCTCGGCATATTGGCAGCCACTGTAACTTGGGTTCGATCCCCGGCCAGGGAGCAACCCACATGGTGCAGCAGACCTCTCCTGTCTAGCCCACTGCTCCCCTCAGCAGTGTATTTCAGTCAGTCTGCCTATTCTGCTCCCCACTCTGTCTCTGGTGAATCCTGTCACTGCCCACACCTCTGGCCTGTACCCCATTTCTTGTATGCATCAATAAATAAATCTTTAAAAAAAGTGATATAGGATTAGGAAAATAAATAAAGAGTAATTATAATAAAGTAAATATTAAAATTAACAGGCAACTATAAACCAGAGACATTCTAGAGGGGAGAAAGAGGGAAGTAGCATCTAAACAGGGGTGGGAAGAGCACAAGTCACTAGGGTGGTGGTAAATGGGTGAATTGGTGGTGGGAATTTCATGGGGGCTATAACCGAGATGAGAAAGCATACACTGTACAAAAAAAGAAGAATGATGTAAAAAATATATAAAATAAAAAAAAAAGAAAAGAAGGTGACATCAGCATCAACCTGTCAATTTGAATCAATTTCCAAAATGCCCATGCAAACTTTGTATGCCTTAATATTTCAAGTGAGGACTCGTCCACCTAGTTTGTAGGTCTCCTTAAATAACCTATACATAAGCTTAAAGAGAATAATAGTGACCTGATGAAAAGCATGATCTGAAATTGTCAGTATTTAGGCCAGAGAAAGTTCTAAGAGGCTTTCTGGTCTCAGTTTATAAAACTGAATTAAAAAAAAATAAAATAAAAGGGTTGCCTGTTGGCGTTCAAACGTGAGTTGAAAGTTGGTATTTTATTTTTAACACTATTGAGCTCTTTGTTTTAGCTTGGGCAAAAATACTCTAATCAGTACACACATGGCTTTAGCAAATAACCATGACACTTTGGGGATATTCCCAGCTATCGCCACTTTGTAAGAATGAAGTTAATAGGAGTCAATACAGAGACAAAAGTAACCTACTTAGAGCACAGTTTTCTAGATATGTTACATGGGAATATACAAGGCTAAACAAGGTCACTAGTCCCGGTTGTGGCCTCAGAATTAAAGTAGCACTAAAGAGGACTATAATCTAATCAACCACACTTTAATTTCTGTGAAAAATATGCCTATACTATATGGTAACTGCCTGTATGGTGTCTATAAAAAGGAGAATTGGATAGAAAGAAATTGCTTGTGCTAACTGTCTAGGAAAGGCAGGTACTATATATTGTAATAATGATAATGATAATTATAAAATCATAAGCATTATCATTTATTGCTGTCTAAGTGACTTAATATATGTGAAGTACATAGAACAGTGCCTGGCATAAGCACATATTCACTAAGTATAAACTACAATTATTATGAAACTATAATAGTACAATAAAGCACTCTACTAAGCAACATGCAGACTATAGTTTGAAACTAAAACCTAGTCAGCCCACACTCCTTCAAGTGCCCTCATCAACCTTTCACCCTACTTGCCACCACACGCACAAAAATCCATCAAAGCTGATCTTCCACCATCCACTTAATTGCACAAGCCAGAACTAAGCACAATCTAGGGCACCACTTTCTACTTTACTCTCCAACTCTCATTCTTCAACAAGGTTTACTGATTTGGTTTCATTTCCATTAATGTGCATGCCACTCATTAATTTCCTGTACCTCCGGTGTCACCGTCTTTGCCTGAGCCACCATTTTCTACTTTCTTCACTACTGCAAGTAGCCTGTTAACTGATTTCATTGTGTTTCCCCTCTCCCCCTATTTAAGAAGATTTTCCATAAAGTAGCCAGAATGATCTCTTTAAAACACAAATCTGGACATTCATACTCTTTTTAAAGGCTTTCTATTGTTTTTTACATGACTACTAAAGTGGCACTAGATTTGCAAGGCCATGTTTAGTCTATCTCCTGCCTACTTCTCCAACCCCAGATGGCACCACTGCCATTCTTGCTCCATATGCTCTGCTATACTACTTTTCTTCCATTTCATAAAAAATGTGCTTAATATGTGGCATTGATCTGGAAAATCAAGGAAGTTCTACAAGAGAAAATGAAATTAGAACTGAGAAGTTGAAGGATAAGTAAGTATTAAATTAATGATGGAGCATTGGGGCTGAGTGAGAAATAATTTGATGAAGAAAAGGAGCCCATTCCAGGGTATGGAAATAACTGGCAGGGACAAAATCCCTGGAGAGAAAATGAGCTTGGCATGTTCTAGAAAAGAGTGTGATCACACTTAAGTACAATGAGGCCGGACCAGGAGGTGGGGGTCAACTTGTGCTGAGGCTGTAGACCACAATAACGAATTTGTAAATAATAATGAATAAATGAGCAAAATGGTTACACTTTCACTCTGTAAGCTGCAATTTGTTCCTTACTTCATATTTTAAAATATGAATTGCACCTTTGTCTTAGCCAAATATATTTGTTTTCTTCACTTAGTCATCAATGAATTCTGTTGGACCTCTCTGAGCAGAAGGTAGCCAAGAGCCGCTAGGGTACAGAGAAAGGAATGTGTTGCTGGGGGGATCTCAGGTGCACTGGCACAACTGTGCAAGACCAGAACCTTGCCCACATCATCTGACACAAGCCAACTTTCTCCTTTTTGAATCCAATAACTATTTTTCAACGTTGAGAGAACAGAACCAACGAACAGCTTGCTTAGATTAACCAACTGAATGATGCACCTTTAAATTGCTTTTGAGAAATAAAGTTGACTGGGAAGCCACTTGGAAGCGAAGAGAAATAAAAAAAAAAAAAAACACATTTGCAATACCACAATGATGTATTTAAACATACACACAGAGGCTGAAGTTCTGAATATTAGCAGATTATAAAAAGGGAAGGAAGGAAAAGAGAAATGAAGGGAAGGAGAAAAGGAGCAGGGAGGGAGGGAGAAAAGGAAAGGGGGAGAAAGAGGATGTGAGAAGAAAGGGGGGAAGATTTCAAGCACCCATTAAGGCTTCAAATGAATATAAACAAACTTTAATATTAGAGCATTTTGATTTGTTGATTATCAAGACTTCTCCAGGAAAGAAACAAAAATAAAGGAAAATGTGTTTCTATTAATGTAGCCCGACAAAAATTCCAGAATTTCCCAAAAAGAGTTTTTTTTCAACAAAAGCTTGAGATCTGTCAAGTAGTTAGATATTTAATCATCAAGTTACATATTTTATATATTTAATATATTTAATAATCATACGTTGTTTTCTTATTTTAAGAATTGAGAAACCGGGCCTCCCCTGATGGTGCAGGCGGTTGAGCACCGCACTGTGAAGCCGTCCGCAGCCTCTGCAGCATTGGTTCCATCCCTGCCGACCGGCGAGTGTCCCACAAGGTGCAGCAGACCTCTCCTGTCTCACCCGCTGCTCCCCTCAGCAGTGTATTTCATCAGTCAGCCTGTTCTGTTCCCCACTCTGTCTCTGGTGAATCCTCTAACTCCCGCCCCCCACACCTCTGGCCTGTACCCCAGTTCTTGTATGTGTAAATAAATAAATCTTTTTTTTTTTTAAAAAAAGAGGGCATAAGATAGAACTGAAGTTTCTTAGTAACAATCTGCCTTAGTTAACCATGCTCATGGGAAATTCCATGTGGGCCGGGGTCTTATGCCATATCACAGAGTCTGCCACATATCGGTACAATATTGCTTTATTGAGCAGCCACATACTGCTCAATGAATATTTGTTAAATGGCTGAGTAAATCACTCTGTCCCAGGCTCAGAAGTGCCATTTGTTCTTCATTCATTCATTGTCTGGAGTTTCTTCTAAATCTCAATAGGAAGCAATACAGAACTTGCCAATATCAACATCTTGGAACCTGAATGTATAGTAATTTGGCAGTGGCATTGTCCCAGTTATGCTTTAGAAAATAAGTTCCTTTTTAGGTATCTGTTTGCTCCAAAACCTTGGATTTTGTTAATGGTAGTATTTAAAGACAATTATTTTTAGTTGACATTTTCCATTTTAATAGGGAATGAGCAAACCACATGTTGTGGCACTACTCTGTCTTCATACTCATAAGGGAGGGCATGGACTCTGGCATCTGCTGCAGAAGTGGGTAGCTGGAATTATCTGAACTTGGCTGTTTATGTTATGTTAAATCTTCATGTTCTACCAACCCTCCAGACAGCAGAGGAAGAACAGTGTCGTTGTGTCCCATGTTAATATCTACCTCATATTTGAAGAGCAGATTTCTCTATCCAAATGGTATATTATGTCTTCTAGTCTATCAGTTCTATGGGAAATACATATTATCGATCTATCATTCAGTAGATATTGACCTCCTATCAAAGTACTGAATAAGGTTCCAGCCACTTTGACACTCTTTGCCTGTCAACAACTTTGCAAAATAGGTGTTAACATTCTATGTCACAAATGAGTAAACTGAGGGTCAAGGAGGTATGCCACTTGTGTATAATCAGACAAAGGGGCACTCCAAGCCTCTGGAATTATTGTTGCCTTTGCAATTATATCACTCTTCTAAGAAGTATGTTGTATTCATTTTATAGTATTACAAAAAGTCATGCATATTCATGACACAAGTATCTTAACTTAGAAACATGAAAAAGAGAAAAGGAAAAAAAATGAAAAGCAAACATAATAAAAAACACTTAAATACAACAACTGGTAATGCCTCACTATATTTCTTTTTTTTTCTTTTTAAAGAATTGCACTTTTTTTTTTTTTTAAAGATTTATTTATGCATACAAGAGCTGAGATACAGGCCAGAGCTGCAGGGGGTGGGTGAGAGGATTCATGAGAGACAGAGTAGGGAACAGAACAGGCATACACTGCTGAGGGGAGTAACAGGCGAGACAGGAGAGGTCTGCTGTGCCATGTGGGTTGCTCCTTGGCCGACAGGGATCGAACTCGTGCTGCAGAGGCTGCGGATTGCCTCATAGTGTGGTGCTTAACCACTTGCACCACCAGGGAGGCCCCCTCACTATATTTCTTTTGGGAGTTTTCTACATACAGTGTTAACGGATTATACTATGGGTAGTTTTATAATCCTTTTATTTTCAGTTGACAATTACAATAATATTTTATGCCTATAAAATAGATTACATCATCATTTTGACCATGTCATATATGTGCCCTAATTTAACCTTTGTTTTTTATATTATTAACATGTTTCACTGTTTTTTTCTGATTTTTGTTTTTTGTGTGTTTTTTTTTTTTTTTGTAACACATCATGCTGCAATGAACTTCATTACAGCTCTGTCTTTGCCTAAATCCTTATTCATTTACTTGAGATAAATTCCTGAAGTGGAATTTTTGGATCAAAGGACATGCACATTTTGAAGACTTTTTCCTGCATATTCATTTAGTCTCTTATTTTGATCCTAGGGGTAGAACCTAGGCCCATGGTGACACTTTCAAAAGAATAAGAGGGCCTCCCTGGTGGCCTCCGGGTTAAGTCTCAGCATAACCACAGCAACAACGGAATGAGTTCAATCCCTGGCCAGGTTGCTGACCCACATGGCACAGCAGACCTCTCCTGTCTTACCTGCTACTCCCCTCAACAGTGTGTTTCAGTCAGTCTGCCTATTTTATTTCCCACTCTGTCTCTGGTGAGATCTCTCACTGCCCCCTCCCATACCCCTCTGGCCTGCACCCCAGTTCTTCTATGCAAAAATAAATAAAAATCTTACAATAAAGGAATAATTCTTAAAAAAAAAAAAAAGAAATGTCGTCATGTTTCCTTTACTCTTATGATTGTCCTCCCCTTGCCTGACTTGTTAGCATTCCCCAGTCATGTCTTCTTCCAGTCATTTGCAGTCTCTGCATCCATACTTTGCCAGAAATTTGCTTAAGACAGATAAGAGGGCAAAGCTAGAATCAGACTTGTGTCTCTATGTGAATGATGACTGGTCACAGGTAACCAGAGTCATGAGTAGGCAGATATAAAATTATTAGCATTTGGTAGCTGAATGGATCTTTCTGAAACAGGAAGTTCCGAGTCTGATAATTTAGCTATTTATGATTTATTCCTATCTTCTATTTCTTTAGATTTTGCTTTCTGATTATGATTCTTATTTTCAGTCAATACATTAAAAAATCATTAGAAATATTTTTCTTTTCAATTTTTTCCTTGGGAGAAAAATGTATTTGCACATTGTCGACAAATAGAGTTTAGGTTAAGTGATTTCATCCCTGATGTTTAAATGCAATTAGAGCTTAAATCAGCATGTAAGAAATGCCATATTTCAGTACCTGTGAGTAGAGGCAAGCGGCATATATTTGAAAATGAATTCATCTCTGACACATGAAAGGAGTTTATTTGATGCTTTCACATCTCCATTAAAGGTCTGATTGCCCAGTGCCACAACCTTTTTTGGCCATTTTCTTCTGTTAATGGGAAAGTCTTTCCTCTTTAGCACATTAATAAATGAATGCTCATAATGAAGGCATAGACTATAAAGCACAAACTCGGGAACACCAGACACATTTTGATTGCTTCTAGGCAATTCTTGGTATAATGATACTATTAACAGACCATCTCCATAGAGAGATAAACACAAAGATAGCCAATCTGCAGCTGAGGGGTCCTAACAAGCTGGACTCACTATTGCTGGTGTCTAACACATCAGGATGCTTAGTATCATCTGTTGTAGGAGGATTTCATGTGCAACCAGAATTCCCTGTCAATAATCCAAGTAACAATTCTTTCTCAATTAAGGTCATCTTATTTTTAAACTATGCTAGCATATTGAAAAGATGCAGTATAGAATATGGAAGCAAGATTCCAAAAGATACCCTTTACAGCACATTCTTCTCTCTCCTTTTCTAGAATCAAACCTTTATTTTGAATTCCAGTCACTTCCCCCCTGGGTGACTATAGTCGTCTCGCCATCCTCCCTACATCCAAATGCATTCCACTACAATAAATCCTGTCGCACAAGTGATGGCATAAATACCTAATCTCTGGTATATTACTGACATACAAAAGTGAGAAATCATAAAGGAAAGTGGAAAATTAAAACAGTCAAGGAAGATGGGGTTTGAATGTGAAAGAGACATGATTTGAATGGATAAAAGGTAACAAAATTTGTGCCTAACTTTCACACTCAACTGTGCCACATCTACCCAGAACCAGGTGGCCCTTCCTCAGCGAGAGAGAGAGAGAGAGAGAGACTGCAGTTTTACTACCATGTTTCTAAGGCAGGACTTATTTAAGGAGCAGCCAGGAGAAAATTCACTTAGAGGAAACAGCTTAATACTCTGTACTTTCTCCTGTCCCTGCTTCTCTTATTCATGTCTGGGGCCCAACTCTCAGGAGGACTCAGGCAAGCACCTCTGTCTCTGGAGTCAGTGCTCCCTGTTCCGTGTTTTTCCACAAGAGCCTGCAGTTTATGTTAGCAAAAAATATAAAAGCAACCTAAATGCAACAAGCCCAGCAAATTTTCAGTGTCTCAAATGTTAGAAAAGAAACTAAAAGAAATTGCGCATTGACCATTCTAGTTTCTCTCCTTAGAGACTGCTTTCACTGAGAGTTAAAGGAAGGGGACTGAACTTTAAGGAAGTTCAGCTCTGGATTTTTCTCATGGCATTCTCAGCAATGCTGTATATATACCTCTGTGTGTCTGCCTTTGTGCTTTAATGCTTAAACTTTTCCTAGATAATAGAAGGTAGCAATTAAGAGACTGGGGTTTTAAATCATGCAAAAATGGCATTGAACCATTTACTGCTGTGTAGCCTATGGCAAGCATTCAAACAACCCGAACTTTGGTTTTCTCATCTATGAACTGTGAATAATCATACTACCTACCTCATTTTAAATGATATCATGCACTACTGTATGTATTATGATGCCTAGGCAGTTAAATTATTGTTATTGGTGCTGTGTCTGCTGGTATCGTTATTGATATGACTGACTTTTTATTTTCTTAGCCACTAGAGACATAAACTATATCTCTTTTACCTATTCCTTCATCCATGGTATTATGTTTCTTACTTATTAAGGGGCATATCTTACAATAAACTTGTGAACCTAGAAGCATTGTTGATTTATTGTCCCAATACCATGCCTTTGGTTATATTCTATCCTAATTTCCTGAAAACTGCTTATCCCTTGCTTAGAGTACCAGCACCCTAGAACATTCATTCATCAAGTGTGTCTTGGGCACCTACAATATACTGGATATTGTAAATGTAATCGTAGGGACAACTATTGGCAGGGATAGACTTGATCCTTATCCTTGGATACTTCGCAGTTTAGTTTTGTTTACTAGGAGGAAAGGTGATGTGAATAGAGAGATGGATATGGTAAAATGTGTTAGGACAGAAATTAGTGGCAGTTGCTAAGAGAGTAAGATCATAAGACATCCTAGGTTAAGTGACAGTGGACGAGGGAAGTAATCGTCCAGACTAATTGTCTCTAGGCCTGTCTTAAAGTACATGCAGAAATTGTGTTGGCAGGCAGAGATACTCACAACAGTACTAATGGAGAAGACAAACACCATATGAGTTCACCTATATGTGGAAGATAAAACAAATTGAAAAACAAAGCAAAACAAAGCCAACTCTTAGATTTGACAGTACAGTGCTGGTTACCAGAAGGGAAGGGGGTCGAGGTCAGTTAAAATGGGTCAAGGGGATCAGTTGTATGGTAGCAGATGGAAACTAGACTTTCGGTAGGTAGACTTTCATAATATAACATATACAGATGCTGAATTACAGCTGTCTACCTGAAACATATATAATGTTATAAACCAGTGTTATTTCAATAAAAATTGAATAATCTTAGTCTGTCTCTCCGATAAAGAAAAGCATAGTAAGGTAAACATGTTATTTTAGCAGAAGGTTACTTGGTGAGTATGGAAGCAAAATCAGGAGAATTAGCTGGATATTCTTATTAGCTATGGTTTGAATACTTATGCCTCCCTTCCCCAATTCATTTGTTGAAAATTTAATGACAAAAATGATGGGAGGCAGGAGCCTTTAGGAGGTGATTAGTTCGTGGGAGCAAAGGCCTTGTGAATAGGATTATTGAATTATAAGAGAGACCCCGGAGAGTTATCTCACCCCCTCAACCCCACGAGGACACAGGAAAGCTATGACCAAGAAAAGGACTCAAACCAAAATTCAAATACACTGGCACCTGATCTCAGACTTCCAGCCTCCAGAGCACTGAGAAATAAATTTGTGTTGTGGGTAAGCCACTAGATCTCTGTTACTTTGTTATAGCTACCAGAAGGGCTAGGACAGCTACTATCTTTAAATTTTCAGAAAACCTTCCTGCAGCAGTGAAATCTAAAGTATAAATAACAATCAGCCACACAAAGATCAAGAGAATGAGTGTTCCAGGCAGCAGAAACAGCACAACTGAAGGCCATCGTGTGAGAAATTGCTCACTGTGACCTGAAAGAAGTCTAACATATGACTGGGGAGAAAGAAGTAATGGGGAGAGTGGTGAAAGATGAGGCTGAACCTGAGAAGTCTTGTAAGTCATTGCGAGATGTTGGGCTTCACCCTAAAGGCAACTGCAATTTGCTGGAGTATTTTAAGGATGGGCCTGACCTGATCAATTTTTCATTTTCGGATTACTCTGACTACAGATTAGAGTGGTATTTGGAAGGAAACAAGCCTGGAGGCAGGGATACCATACCAGACAGGAGACTCTTGCAGTATTCCAGGCAGAGATGACAGTGGATAGTGACAGTGAACATGGAGAGAAATATTCAGGTGGGAGAATCAGTAAAACCTGGCAACTGATTAAATAAGAGATACAGTGAGTCTAAGATGACACTTGAGTATCTGGTTGGAGCAACCGGGTTGGATGGTGTTGATATTTACTGGTATGGGGAAAACTAAGAACAGAAAAGTAGGAAGGAAAAGAGAAAAAGCTCTGTTTGGGACAGGTTGCATTTGAGTTGCTTGTGTGACATCCAAAGGTAAATGCCAAATTGGCAGTTGAATGTGCAGATCTAGGGCTCAGGGTGGAAGGTTAAGCTGGAGACTCTATTTGAGAGATACCGGCACACCAATATAGCCTCTTCCCTTATCTCTATGGATAGCTAATGTCTTCCTTTTAATCTGAGTGTATTTTCTCTCATAAGGGATACTTTTATTTGATGCTTATTTGCTGGTTTTAGTAATCAGAAAAGCCCTCATGGAAAAGGTGGCATCTGATGTGAAAGGCAAAGATAGTGATTAAAGAAGAGGATATGTAAGGCAAAGAGGGGAGAGACAGAAAAACAATAGCTTAGGGATGATGGGTCTTCAAATTGACTATAGCATAGGTATTACACATATGTAAAAGTTGCTATGTGCCACGAATTATGCTAGGACTGGGAATATAAAGTTGAATCAGGCATGGCACCTGCACTGTTTTAAGAAAAACTCTCTCAAACCCCAGTCTGAGTTGTGAACATTTCCTCTGCTTCCTCGGTACCTTCTGCCCAGTCATCTTATTGCACTCAGCCACATTGTATTGAAAATATCTGTTTCTTGTGTCAGGCTCCTCCTCTTCCACTATAACAAGAATTCTTTCTGCCTTATTCACCATGTTATCTCCAAGCCAAGCAGTCAGTAGTCACAGCAAATACTCAATAAATGTTCATTGAAATGAACCAAACTGTCATCAAGGAGCTCACAGTCTACACAGGAAAATGTAGACGATAAAGCTGAAAGATCTAAGTGTCAAGAGAAAGTGTTGGAATTATATCGATAAGTAATAGGGTGTCAACAAAAGTTTTCGAGCCTTTCAAAAGATTTAGAAACAGCCTAAGAGTGTTTTTGACAAATTGATCTGGCAGCCACATCTATAATGCATTGGAGGAGACAAGATGATAGTCAAAGGGCATATGGCAAAGCCAGCTGGCCCATAGTAGGTACTCAGTAGATATTTACTGGAAAGAAATTAATGAAAGTGGGGACAGAACTAAAGGGTGATTTCAACTATTAGCCAAGGATTAGCATGCACACTCAGATACCCTTTAGCTCTCTGGAATAGTTCCACCAACAGCATTTTGCATATTTTACACTGTGGTAATGTGAACCTATTACAATAGGGTCTCACTACAACAGCATAAACTACTTTGCTTCCCATGTATATTTTTAACAGTTCTTTCAATGAGATAATTTTAAGAAGATGGTGTTATTGTACATGATTTTGTTGGGGACTCAGGTCATTTAGCTGCATGATTAATGCTTCATCAGAGGACTGAATGCCATCAGGCAACATATTTATATACTGAATCCTTCAAAGAAGACATAGTTGTAATCGTGATTATTGTGTGTGAAAATTTTCAAAGGTGGGAAACTGGCTATTATAGGTCAAAATTGGCATCATTCACTGTCTTTTTTACTTGTTGTGGAGACTTCCAGATATTTGCATTTAATTACAGCTATTGCACAGTTGTGCTTTCTCATGACTTGCTCTCTGGTAGCAAATATCATAGGTAATCAATAAGAACATCAAAACATCCTATTTCTAGATTCCTTCAGCCCTGAAGTCCAGTGACAACAAGCCCAGGTTTATCTCTGGATCTAATTAATGTGTGACTCCAATTATTGTGCTGTATGGGCTCAGTTTTCCTAAGTCAAGCCCGTGAATCTATATTGCACCTAGCTGAGTTTTAGCATGCTGCAATCAAATTGGCCAAACGGAATGGACAAATTGCATTTAACAAAAACCAATGAAAAAGAAGGGAATGCAATTTTCTCTTTCCTGGGAAGCCACTGGCTTATGTAACCACTATATTCTGGTGAGTGCTGTAAGTTTTCATTATAAAGACATTGGATTTATCTGAAAACCATTTAAAAAAAATCAATGTGTCTATCCCACCTGAGGGTTATTTTATGCTGAAAACAAATATCATTATTTTTCTAATATTGAAATAAATGCTTCCACTGCTAAAATAAATGATTTATTTCAATACAAGAAAATTGACATGTGTCTAAAACAGTTTCACTTCTTACAATTTATTTTATTTGCTTTATATAATTTTCTCTTTCCTTATGAATGAAGTTATAGTTGGATTTTTTATTTTTTATTCCGCTTAGCTCTTGTAATTTGGACAATTCCTGTCTCAAACAAGTCTTTGCTGGCTTGTGTACATCTGTACTGAAAACATTAGCCTTAAGTGAGGCCAAGATGGAAAGCTGCACGCCTGCCTAAGCTCTCTGTAATAGGCAGATTAGAACATGCCCATGTGTTCAAGCCCTCAAGGTAACCAGAAGAGAGGGAGTAATGGAAGGCAGGCAGAGAATTTAGTTAAGAGTATCCAAGTCTGTTAAATTGGGCAATAGAAGTAAATTTTCAACCTCTGTTCTATGCCCATAGTGCAAAAAATAAAATAAAATAAAATAGACGAATGTGCTAGATTGTGCAAACAGAAACCTGGAAGGATAACATAAAATAATGTAATTAGTTTTCTACAGAAAGTATATAGGAGTGGGGAGGGGAGGATGTGGAGAAGGGAAGAGTTTACAAGAGATGGGTCAGGGCACCACTACTTTCTGTATACTTTTTCTAGAGTTCTGAATTTTGGAACCATAATTTTGTCTCACGTAGTCAAAAAGGAAACAAATGAAATCAACAAGAATGGGGAAGAAAACCCAAAATGGAATACAAACAAAAACAAATGAATCTAATTAGGATTCAAATGAATAATGTAATCACCCTGAATGGAAAAAAAAGAAAACAAACCAACCCAACAGATGTTCAAACACAGTATTTTAACTAAGGTTAAGGTAAAAAGAACTGTGAATAAATATTAATCTTAGTTAAACAGGTCTATGGTTTCACAGTGTTAAAATTAGCAATTCTGAGGACATTTTATGCATTTTCTAGATTTGAGCCAGTAAATCAATGTATTGTAGATAATGAGAAATATTCTAGGAGAGGTACAGGTGTACAAATAGGAAAAAAGAACGACCTCTGTGATACTGGATTGCAAATACAAACATCAGTATATACACATGGCTTTTAATAGATGGCATAAATTAGATGATGATGATGACAATGATGCTAGGTAGACAGCTGATAGCTAGCTAGCTAGATAGATAGAAAAACACACACATACATACATACTACAACATATATTTTTCAACTTTGTTTACTGAGACAATTTAGAAACAATGCCCCATAATTATGAACAAAACTAGTATTCAAATGTAGTTTCTAAATATCATTTTCTATTAAAAGTAACCAGTGTTTCTTGGAGCTGATTCCAGAGCTGGGATGGAGAAAGTAGAAAATAAACCTAGAATTTGTTGTTTCAGAAATTTGTTGTTTCAGAAATAAGTGTTTAAAGAATGATGAAGTCATGTGAAGACAACACAGGATCCAGTCTGAGTGGCTCCCACTAGCCAAATATGGGATAATTTGAAAATCAAAATAAATGATAGTAATGGATTAACACATGGGATAAAATGAGAATACATGAGTCAAAACTAACAAATAAATGTTCAAATAAATAAACAAGAAGAGAAAGTTCTTCCTTTCAGTAGAACTTCAAACAAATAAATGCAGAAAGGATGATATGGAGCACTGAGAAGACCATGTCTTCATTTCTGTGGTATTCTTGAAAAAAGAAACAAACTTGTAACCTGAGTCCAGTAAAGAAACAGCAGCTAAATACAAATTGAGCAACATTCTACAAAATCAATGATCTATTCTTCAAAAATGTCAAGGTCACAAAAGACAAAGAAAGGTCTGAGAACTGTTACAGATTAAAGACTAAACACACATAACAAGAAAATCTGAACAGTGATTCTATGTCTGACTGTAAGACAGAAATTTCTTTTTCTTTAAAAGACATCCGGTAGTATAACTGACACAATTGGAATAAGATTTTTAGAAAGTTTATTAACTAATTAACTATTAATTATTAATTCATCTCTATTAACTATTAATATTAATTAATTACTATTTTCCATCAATATTGGTTTCGTGATATTAATGACTGTACTGTGAATGTATAACAGATGATCTTTTACTTCAGGAAATACACATTGATATATGTATATTTGATATATATGATATATGATATAGATGTAAAGGAATATATGCATATTTGATATATGATATATGATAAAGATGTAAAGGAATTAATATATCTTCAACTTACTCTTAGCCATTCAGGAAAATAAAATTATATATTGATACACATACACAACACATTTTCACACATACCAGTACATACTTATACATGAAAAGACAACAAAGGTGCTATATAATGGAGGGAATCCAGGTATCTGGGCAAAGAGAATATAGAAATTGTTTGTAATATTTTGCTACGTTTTTATAAGCCTGAAATTATATCAGAATAAAAAGTTCAGAAGTATGAAAACATTTTTTTTAAATGTACCTATCCCAGTGCCAACATGTTTTATTTTATTTATTTTTTTAATATTTTCATTTTTTAATAATAAATTTTATTTTTATATTCCCCATACAATTGCAACCCCCTTATTTTGACCCCAATCCCTCTTTTCCCCGCCCCCCACCCCCCATAGTGTGTCTCTGGTTCATAGTTGTTGATTTTGACTTTTTCTTTCTTATAGTCATTCTTTTTCCTGGTCCCTTATTTAGGTTTTCTAGATTCCTGCTATGAGTGAGACCATCTGGTATTTTTCTTTTTCTTTCTGGCTTATTTCGCTGAGCATGATCCCTTCCAGCTCCATCCATGTTGCTGTAAATTGCATGTGTTTATCTTTTTTGAATGCTGAGTAATATTCCAGGGTGTATATGTACCTATTCTTGAAGTGTTTTCTTGCTATTGCCATGAACTTTTAGGACATTTCACCATTCAGTGCCCCCTAATCCCTATCTTTGGATCTTTTCTTCTGTATAAAATAAATCAGGGTGGTTGAAGATTAATGAAACTGAACTTTGAGCACTAGTGCAACTACAGTCTTAGGTCAAATATTTTCTCCTCTTAAAGAAAAGGTATGTTTGGAAAGGCAAAATAATTAAAAATACTTTTGGAAGTGGCAAACAAATCTAAAAACAGCTCAATCACCTCCTAATTTGGAAATAGCTGAGAGTGGGGATGTAACTGAGGTGGAGATAAGGCAGGGGAAGTTTAGGTGAAATCATTTTTCCGTGTTTCATCCCTGGACCAGGCTGGCCATGGGATAAAATGTGAATTATGCAAAATTTTCTTTCAATGACCTCATTTCCCAAGCATTCAGTGTCCCTGGGCATTTAGTATCCATTCTCTCTTTCCTCCTGTACCAAATTTTGCAACACTCTTCATTCCCACTAAGGAGTAAAAGACCCTTTGCACGATCATTCAGATTTATCAGATATCAATATCAAAAGCAAAAAATTAAACTGTAATGGTAGATTCAGACATCTGACAGCAGATAAAAGAGGTCATGGGGAAGGAGGAAGAGAATGACTCTGGGTATTTCCAATACAGACATTCCATGCTTTTTGAAGTTTCATATTAGGCCACTTCACTTCTACAGAAGACCTACATTATTTTCTGCTTTAGTTAACCAAAAGAAACACCTCTTATCATATACCGTGTCGTAAACTGTGTCCTCAATTTTAAAAAAAAGTCAAAGGAAAGAAAGAAAGAAAACAAAAAGAAATTCAATGAGGACTTTTGCTTTTGTGACAAAGTGAGAAAAGCAAAAATAGCATTCAGCATCTGTTTTGCAGCAGCAGCAGTTATAGAAGTAGTGCACACCCAGAATAATAAGAGTAGTTACTCCAAACTTCTTCTCCAGGAAAGACTTTCAACATCTCAACATCAAGTGTAAGTTGACAAAAATGTTGTTGAGAAGGTTTTGACATCCCATGACCAAGATCTGACAGATGAATAACTGATGCGGCTGCAAGATGAAAACAAATTGAATGCAATCAGAGAGGGCCTGAAAATGAAGTTGTCCAGGACCTGAATGGGAAGCAGTTGGGTGAGATTTTCCTTATGATTTACAGTGTTGTAATGATTACAGAAAAGTATGACTAATTTTGAAAGAGCACAGAGATCTAGAGCAGGTTTGCAGGATATTTTGAGTGCATACAAAGAATTGTTTGATAGAAAAATGTGTGAAGCTAAGCACTCAAGCATACAGTCTGTCATATTTCAATGCTTTCATGTCAACCACATTAGTCACAGCAGATGACAAAACTCAACCTTTGACACTGAGGCAGGCAGGCATAGAAGAAGGTATAGATGTTAATGACCTGTCTGCCCTGATAGATTCAGAAGATGATATGTTAGTAGATTACCCTCTTCCTCCCTCTCTCTCCTCCCAGTCTTCTGCACCTCCCACCATCCCAATACCCAGGGACTCAGCATAAACCCAATTATTAACACCTGTTAACTTTCCCATTTGTTCCATATCTTCCCATTTCTGGTAAATGAAAGTAAACTGTGTATACATTATTTCTACTTTATACACACTGTGCATTTATTACATCATTCCTACTTTGACCATATGTTAGTGTTAGTTTAGGTACTATGTGTTATTTGGTATGATTTAGATGAATATTCGGACCTGGGAATACGCAAACCTTTTTCCACATAAATGAATGGTAATTTCTTCTTCACTTTACTCCATTTCAGTTTATTAAAGATTTCATACACACTACTTTAGGATTGCAGGAAAAACTCACACATCTAATATTCCACACTTCTATGTAGCACCAACTTTACTCAACCAAAATGTCACAAATAATTTCTACCCTACAGCAAGCTCAAAGCTCACCCTAATATTAGGTTACCCAAGTTGTCAGCCTGGTTCTTAGCCCAAAGTCACTTTGGCTGCAAATATATAAGGATTTTCAGTCAACTTATATTTATGCAGCACCTTCCATCTTAGAATGCCTGACTTCTTATTAAGCTCATTTTTTTAAACGCCCATGAAAGATTTAAACATATTTCCTTTTCACAGATGGATAAAATGATTCAAAGTAGAGTGTCATTGTCAGCTAGCAAGCAAAAGTTAGCAACAGAATGACAAGTGAGGCTTCTGCATTTGCTTTCTGTATCTGAAAAGAAACAGCTTTATCACTTGACTTGGATTCATTCCTGATGCTGTGTTTTCTGTGGAGCTGGTTTAAAACCAAACTACCCAGAGCCTAGGTATCCACATTTTGCTTGAAATGCCATTTGGCTTTGTGTCATTTGCCATAATCTCTTTCCCAATTGGCCTGATATTCTCTTACGGATGCTGTAGGGAGGATTGCAATGCTGAGTAGAAGTTAGACCAGATGGCCTTAAAGGGCCCTTCCAAATACAAGATTCTCTAATTCTCTTATTTAATTTTGATGATTCAATTTCATGACTTTGGCTATCACCAGATGAAATTATGTAGACATTCTGTCTTCCATCTGCCCTCAGATATATGTCAGCTTGTCTCTATCCAAATTCATCACATCGGTCTATGATTAAGCACTCATTTCCATGCAGTATTCTACAAAGTGTGTCCTAAGTGTTCTGACCCACAAATATGAGTAACAGGAGCAGCAAGTAGAGTAGAAACGGACACATTAGGTTATCATAGCTTGAGCATACCAGGGAGTCTAGTCAACCAAACTATTCTCCTGATTTGAAGCCACTAAGCAACTTTTTGACTGTAATTTAGGGTCCCTCATAGATAGGAGAATAGAATGAGAAAGGACTAATCAACAGATAACAATAATAATTATTGAATCATTGATTGCTTACTATCGAATGCTTTATACATATTATTTAATTCCCATTTAATTTTCTCAGCAGCCATATCAGGGACTAACTAACATTTTGCCCTTATTTTACCAATGAAGAAATCAAGGTATGCAGAGTTTCCGTAACTTTTCCAGGCTGATAGGTAGCAAGTGGTAGCCCTGAGATTCAAACTGAGGCAATGTGGCTCCAGGTCCAACGTGTCCACTAGGCCACAGTGCCACTGCAAGCATGCAGAATACCTCATAGCTACATTTCTTTCTGGAAAGTAATCAATCACCCAGCTGCTTTTAACATGAAAGCCAAAAGACAATGTGTCTCCTAGTAACTTACATAGTAAGACATTTTGCCCATATTTTACCAATGAAGGGTCTGAGAAGTTATTATATCTCTCTGCTCAACTATTCTTCACTCACAACCACTCTTTCAGAGCTCTGTTCTTGACCTATACACACATCCCTCTCCCCTCACTCCCAGAGGAGGATATCACCTTTTACTTTTCAGAGAAAAAAAGATGCTGTCATATGCCAATTTACACATCTTTTACTATCAAATACACCACCCTACCTCTGTGTATAGTCTATCATCTTTCAGAGCTAAGCCCTCTCCTGTGCCTGTGATCCTGTCTGTCTCAGCTTCACAAGAATCTTATACCACATTTTCTATTCTGTATATCTAACTTTATTCTTTCAACCAAATCCTTCCTATTGACATTCCTATATTATTAGCTTGTCTGATTAAACAATTGAAACCTTTACTTGTCCCTACATCCTCCTCCAGCTATTAACCTCTCTTCTCCCCTTCTTGACTACAATTTCTCAAAAGAGTTGTCTATCACCCCTATTTCTATTTCCTCTCCTGAACCATTCACTCAACTCACTCCAGTTTGATTCAAACCCATCTCACCATATCAAATCAACTTTTAGTATCGCCAATTACCTCTATGGACCTAAATCTAGCACAATTTTCATTCTTCTTATTTGACCTTTAAGTACCTTTTGATACTGCTGATCTCTACTTCCTTCGTGAAACATTGTCTTTCCCTGACACCCCTTTACACAATCTCTTGGTTTTCCTCCCACATTTCTAACTGCTATTTCTGTCTCTTTTTTTGCCAGTTCCTTGTGCTCTACCAGTCTTTATATGTTCCTTGAGGCTGGTACACACCTGAGTAAATATAAAAAAACAAATTTTTCTCTTGGTTTATTTCAACTAAGTGTTAGTGCTTAAAGCAAAAAAAAATGATAATGTTGTCTTGTGGGGTTTATAATGTATGTAAATATAATACTTATGACAATTGAGGATGGTGGAGGGGAGGTTAATGGACCTCTGTGTTTTCAAGTTTTTACATTTTTCACAAAATAGTATAATATTAACTTTAAGTAGACTGAGAAGTTAAGCATGTATATTATGATCTCTGTGATAACCATTAAAAAACAATACAACTTTTAGTGGAAGATATATATATATATATATATTAAGACATATAGCTTAAAATGAGCTAAATTGAAATGGAATTTCAAAATATTTAAATAATCCAAAAGAAGTCAGGGAAGAGGGAATAGAGGCACCAATAACAGAGAGGACCAATAGAAAATAATAAAATGGTAGTGCTGAATATAACCATAGGCACTCATTTTAATAAAACCCAGTTTATCAACCTTTACCTTTATGGATTTTTCTATTTTTCATGCTTCTTTAAGTGGTGTCACCAAGACTCATATTCAGGAATAACTCCAAAGTCCATTTTTATACATAATTTATTGTGCTGCCTCCCAGAATCTGTGTTCAGGAGATCCATGTTCTCAATCTTGGTCAGAGAGAACTGCAGTAGTAAATCTGGAAAAAAAGAAAGTCCCAGGCTTCCACATCAAGATAAAAAGATTCCAAGCATCCGAATAGGTCCAAAGTAACTATTAACACAAGGGACTGCAATTGTCCTTGGAGATGACTTACTGTTCCTTAGCCGGGGAGTGAAATAGAGTTCTGTAACCAGGACACAGAAGTTCACAGTGTGGTTTTTCTAATTAGGATTCAGGAGAACAAGAACTAGATTAGAGCCACCATGGGTCCTACAGCAACACCAGCCTCACTCTAATCACTGTTTCTGGAGATAGTCAGGCAGTTCAAGTTAAATTAGAACAACAAGATTCTTTCAGAACATTGAGTAGTCACTGATTGATTTTTGGTCTGAATCCAATTTAATCAATGAACCACATGTATATTGAGATTCCCTGCCATGTCTTGGTCTTCTTGCCCATCCTCATTCTACTTCTTGCTTTATCTTTGTGCCATCTACTCCTAAGACTATTCTGTTAAACTACTTAACAATTATCCTAGGACCTCTGATTTCTTTTTTCACCTCAAATCCCTTAGTGTTCCTAGAATTTGTTTCTTTTGTAACAACTAGAATTTGCTTCTGTGACTTTTATTTGATTTCCTAACCTATAATTTGCCCCATAACACACTGAACTAAAGATCTTTACTCCCCTCCTAAACTCACACATCCTTCACAGAGAGCTCCATGTTGCTAAACACAGTGGAAGAGTATTGGTGCCCATGCCTCTGACACTGTAAAACATTTTCCTTCTCATTCTTGAGAAATTATTTTCTTTCAGCTCCCCTTATACCCATTTTCTGGGTTTCCTGCTACACCTGTCTGCAGCTTTCCAATCTTCTTTATGGGCTCTTTTACCTCAACCTGTCAGTTAGATTTTGGGCTCTGTTTTAGATTTTCCACTTTTGTCAGTGTACACTATTTTGCAGCATGGTTACAATTGCCCCCTTTAGTTGCAAATGATGGTTACATGTTGGTATCTCTCACATCTCTGCCTTGAACCTTGATCACACCTATAAGCATAAGGCTAGTCTACTGAAATATCTATTGGGAATGTATACACCCCTCCCCCCACAAAGAGCTCATAGTCATCATGTCAAAAATTAATTTCCATTACCTCATCTACCACTTTTTCCATTCTCTGTCTCAGTGACTTGCACCACCAAATACCCAATTGCAATTCTGCAATGGTCAGAAACCTGAAAAGTCTTCCTTGATTTGTCTCTCTCATTAACACCTCCATTCAACATGCCCTATTCAATCATTACTCCTTCTCCTCTTCCTCCCTTCTCTCTCTCTCTCTTTCTTTCTCTCTCTCTCTCTTTCTCTCTCTCTCTCTGACATTTCTCTCCATCTGCACTGCCAATACTATAGTCCAAGGCACTATCAATTGCATAGATTCTTATATGTTCATAATTTACCTCCTTACGTCTAGTCTTACCCCCACTTTAATTCATTCTTCACATTGCTGCCAAAATTATCTCAGTAAAATTCAAAGAATTAAACCTTTCAGTGGTTTTCCCATTGCATTAAGGAAAATTCAAAACTCTAACACACCATCTAGACACTTAGAATCAAGAGAGTTTGAGATTGCCTGGGTTTAAACTTTGGATCTGCCCATCACTAGCTAGGTAATCTTGTACTATTGGGTTAACCTCACTGATCTTCTGTTTCTTTATCTATCAAATGAAAATGAAATGATGATGATGAGGATGATAAATGTCTCAGTGTTGTTGTGAGGATTTAATACAATTGCACACAAAGCATTTTAGAATGTTTTCTCTCTATAACCAAATAAATGACTGCTAATTGTTATTGTTGTTACTCTTGTTATAATTCAACAAAATTTTTCTTTGAATTTTCACTGTGTGACAGGAACTGTGGTAGATAATGGCAATGTTATTTTGAACAAAATAGACAAGGTTACTGCCCTCAGGGGAACTTATTTGCAATCTAGCCACATTTCTTACCTCTCACAAACTTACACTCTAAATTGTACTATTGTAGTCCCATTATATTCTGTTTTTCTCATGCTGTTTTCTCTCCTCTGGGCATTTTCCTATACCCTTCCTGTTTCAGAAAACATTCTTCAATTCTTCCCTCACTTGTTTAACTCTTCATCCTTCAGATCTCAGTTTAAATGTTGCTTCCACGATTTCCAAAACTGGATTATGTACCCCTTAATTCTGTCCCTATCTTAGCCCATTGTATATTACCTATTTACATATACCCTGACATCCTCTACTCACCAAAAGATGAAAGAGCTTTGTAGGTCTTATTTACCATTGATTCTACAAAGTCAAACATCGTGTTTGATACCTGAAGACATTAAGTCAATATTTGTGGAAGGAAATAAAAGAATTAGTAGTGGTCACAAATATCCTTTTTTCATGGATGGCATTTTTCCTGAGGGGAGGGGTATACGTTCCACTAAACTTATGCTCATTTTGTATGTTACATTTTATAAGCTAATAAATCTTCAGTGTCTCAACTCATCATCCAGAACATTAATGCACTTGGATGGCAGAGAGTGGGTAATATGTGCTTAGCAGCTATTACTTGAAATTATAATTGTGCACACTTACTGTCATTCTTAGCAGCTATTACTTAAACTTGCAATTGTGCACACTTACTGTCATTCTGCTTTGTAATAATGGAAAGACTATTTTGAATAAAGACTCACCAGGTAATTAATGCTAGTTGAATTGTTGAAAAACAGCTATCATATGCTCTGAAAGTTAGCATCATATCTTAAAGTAACCCCCTAACTGTACTCTATCTTGTTGAAGAAGTGCTTGTATGACTCTATCCTAAGAACAATTAGTCACAGCTCTACCCCCTATTGTAAGAGAGACTAATAGTTTGTACTGCTCAGGAGAATTTCCGAAATGATTAGAAGCATTAGTACCAGAACCAATTGGCCATAGAGAAAAGCATATTACGGTCAGCAGTGACAAGACAGCCAAAAGTTTACATGCATACTCAGCTAGGTTCTGGTCATCATCAAGTTTCCTAGTACGTTAATGTTTTCAAAGATGTACTCAGTACATATGGCAAACACTACTGACTGTAATATAGTCCTAGCCAGCATTATAAATGAAGTATGTTATGGGTCCTAAACCCCTTTCTTCCAGAAAAATCTCCTGGGAGATCAATATATAAAATAGCAAAAGGTAGAACCACTCTCCCTGGCTCTGTTAGAGACATGTCACCATAAAAAGGGGGAGGTACAATTTACCCCACTGCCATTTAACTAAGGGAGGAGCTGAGTGGCCAGGTGAAGCTACATAACACAGGAAGGAAAAGGAGAGAGCTATTGTTCTAGTGGCCCAACTTGCACCCTGGCACTGCTGGGAAGGAGATACAGGGAGGAGAGACATAAAGAGACATGTGGAAGAGACACGTAGATGAGGGACATGTGGGAAAACTGACAGTTGTAGCTGGGGTCTTGATGTGGCATTTCTTTTTGTCCCGGCTCTCAGGGACCTGCTTCAGAACCCCTTTCCCAGGGTTCCCACCAGAAAGTGCATTAGCCTTGGGGCAGGATTTCAGGCTTCAGCAGCCACACTTCAAGCTGATCCTCTTTGGCTGGGCATTTACCCACAAAGGGATGGGTAATTTTGGGTATTTTATTGGGGAATTGTTATAAGCAAAAAAATCACTTATTCTCTCCCTCTATGCAAACTAATTCTATTAAAATTATTTCAAACGGTCCATGTTGTCTTTGTTCACGTGGGTGGCCAGACCTCTTTAGAACTTACAAGTTTTGGGGTCACATGCTAACAGCTCCCTTTCTACCACCTAACCTAATGACCTCTGAACATAGAGTAGGAAGCTCATTGTATTAATAGCCAGAAAATATACTCATAAAACCCTAGAACAGAAAATACCATAAATAATTCAGCCCAACCTCCCACCATGCTTGACTCCCTTTTCCAAGAAACTTCTAGATTCTCTCTCCAATAGTTTTTCTGATCTTGGACAAGTCACTTCCCCTCTGCAGATTTTTAAGTGTACAATGAAACTGTTCTAATTAAAAGACTGGCATCAAATTCCACTAAGGAAAACATTGGTGACTACTTTTCCTGTTACTTAAATAAAGCAGAGATATGAGTCTTGACATTGTCTGAACCTAAGTGATGCTTTAGATCCTACTCTCTTCTTCCAACCATTTCCAGAGATCTTGTGAGGATGTCCACACCTAAAATGTGGAATGAAAATCTGCTTAGACTTCTTAGCATGTTTACTTACTGTAATATAAATTTGGAAATCATTTATTTGCACTGTAGGATTAAGCAATTGAGTAAATGTGTTGATGCTTAAGAAGTCAAGGTTCTCCCTATGTAAGAAAGGAACTACAAATAAGGAATGGGGGAAGATAAAGATTAGGGTTAGAGACATCAACATAAATCCTTAGTAATAATAGTATAGTAACAATGCCTCTCTTTATTGTCTAGGTCTTGTTTTCCAATGTCATTACCCATTAAAAGCAACTATGACTCCTGGGATAAATGGCTGATGCCAGGGCTATGAGACAGAAGGTTCCAGGTGAACCTGAAGTTCTTTGTCTTATTAAAAAAAAAATTTAGAAAGCAGCAAAAATTAATAGCAACAATAATAGTAATAAGGAAGATTTATTTTATTTTATATATATTTTACATCATTTTTCACTTTTGCACAATGTATGCATTTTCATCTTGGTTATAGTCCCCATACAGTTCCCATCCCCCTTGTTTTGACCCTAATCTCTCTCCCCCCCCCCATAGTGTGTAGTGTGTCTCTGGTTTATAGTTGCTTGTTGCTTGTTGATTTTTATTTTTATTTTATTATAATATCTTTTTCCTGGTCCCTTATTTAGGTTTTCTAAATTCCTGCTATGAGTGAGACCATCCGGTATTTTTCTTTTTCTTTCTGGCTTATTGCACTGAGCATGATCCCTTCTAGCTCCATCCATGTTGCTGCAAGTTGCATGAGTTTATCTTTTTTGATTGCTGAGTAGTAAGGAAGATTTTTAAACAAACCACTTGAAAGTAATCCCCCTAGACAAATCTGGTACAATTTGAACATCAAATATATATAAAGCATGTAATGAATAATAACCCACTGAACAAAATAGGAATCCATTGGTCCATAGCAATAATAAATAACAGAGAAAGAGAAAGGTAGAGGAAGAGAGGAAAACAGATTGATAGAATGTCAACTAATTAGTCTGGAGGGACTGGTGAATTTAGAAAAGCACCATTTCAAAACCCTCAGAGTAAAGATTAGTTCAGACAAGAATGATAAACTGATGGCAAATGTGAGGTAGGGAAATGGTTGAGACACAGAATAATTACATGCCCTTAAAATGTCTCTCCATGATTAGCTGCAAGGGGGAAAATAATAACTATGCAGTGGAGAAAACATGTATACTTACCAGTTGATCAAAATTAATCTCATTGGTGAAAGGCAGTTTGACAACGTGTCAAATGGACGCTGAAATGGACACAAAACCACTTTTGTGGTCCTCCCTGGTGGCGTTATCAAGCAATTACCTGCTACTGCAGCATGAGTTTGATTCCCGGCCAGGGAGTTAACCCACAAGGCACAGCAGATGTCTCCTGTCTCGCCCTCTGTGCCCTTCAGCAGTAGATTTCAGTAGATCCATCTGTTCTGTTCCCCACTCTGTCTCTGGTGAATCCTCTCACCCCCGCAGCTCTGGCCTCTACCCCAGCTCTTGTATGCATAAATAAATAAATCTTTAAAAAATAAATAAACAAAAAATCAAGACTAAAGAGGCATGACAACTCACTGGAATACACGAGACTGAACTGAATTCTATACAGGTGAGGAAAATGTTGAAAATGGACATGAATGAGGCAACTGACAAAAGGAGAATATAAACTATAGCTCAGATAAAATTATTTTATCAATGTTAAATTTCTTGAAATTGTTAACTGTACTATACTTATATAAGAGAATTTCCTATTCCTAAGAAAGACACAGAATAGTTAAGTGCTTATAAGGCATATTTTCAAATAGTTCAGAAAAAAATGGTTACATAAATGTATATAAGCATATAAAAACAAATGTGTATATACATATTCCATATAAATATATACAGAGAAAGAAACCAAGACAGATGCAGAGACAGAAAGAAAAGGTAAAACAAGTGTGGCAAAATATGAAATATTAATGAGGGGTGAAACTGGTAAAGGCAATCATAAGTTACCTGTTATTCTTGCAAATTTATTTCAAAATAAAAAGTTCAAAAACTTGACCATTCCTGATAATCATATGAATTTCAAATGATAAACTGAAATTATTTTAAAACATCCTTGCCCAGGAAAATAATTTTCTAGAAAGTGTTTTTACTTTCTTTGTTTTCCTATTTATTAAATAAACACAAATCAAATTTTATATGACATTGGAAAGGAAAACAAAGATAATAGAAAATGTTTACAGTAGTGCAATCATGTAGCAATAGTGTGCATCATTTATATGGTAAAACTACAGAATTAGATAAGTGTATTATCATCCACAAATAGTAATAATAAGGACGGATTTGTATTTTTTTGAAGGTGGGGGAGAGCACAATGGACTGTGGTGGAGGACTACGAGTGCTTGGGGGTGGGAGAGCTATGGTGACCACACTTGAAAGGAGAAATCTCATAGCGTGAGAAAAATTAACAAGGATGTAAAATAATGGTAGTTCAAAAAATGTTATTAAATTTTAAAAAAGGGAAGTGCTTTTTTACTCAAACGTGATCATTTTCTTTGCAATGAAAAGAATGATGGTGTAAAATGCATGACGTTCTGAACACACAGCAAGCCACTTAAAAGCAACGCCTTAAAAGCTAACGGGGTGGGGGGGGCTCCCTGGTGGAGCAGGGGGTTGGGATGCAACCTACGAAGCTATCCACAACCACTGCAGCACAGGTTTGATCCCTGGCCTGCCAGGGAGCAGGACACATGGTGCAGCAGACCTCTCCTGTCTCGCCTGCTGCTCCTTTCAGCAGTGTATTTCAGTCAGTCTGCCTGTTCTGTTCCCCACTCTGTCTCTGGTGGATCCTCTCACCCCCCGTACCTCTGGCCTGTACCCCAGCTCCTGTATGCATAAATAAATAAATCTTAAAAAAAAGCTAAGGGGGAAAATTCCTACTCGGTTTGATATGAACCCCAACATTTGCTGCTGTATACACGCAAGCACACACATGCATATACACAATCTATTTGTATATTATTATCATTTTTTCCCAACTCAGTTAAAGTAACCATGTGGCAGAATATTGTGAACACTTTCCTGTAGAACAGTAAGTGGAATAATGGGCTTGGAACCAAGAGGACCTGGGTTTAGGTCCCACCTCTGTCACTTACTAATCACATATCTATAACTATTTAGCTTCAGTTGTTCAATATCTGCCCTGGGAATATGATAGATTCTGGAACCTTCGGGTTTTCTGCAAATACCTCTGCAGTTAGCCCCATTATGAAGGATTATTTGAAGTTGGCAGCAAGTGTTGGACTTGTCATTTACTTGTCTTTTTGTTTAATCTGACCATCCTTTAGGGCGGAGCTTGTCTACATCAGCTATATATTTCCAAAAGGAATTTGACAAGCTGCTTTCCAGAGCAGTAAATTCTGGACAATAGTTTGCAATAAACTCACTAGCTTATGCATGTTGGGCCATTTGCCTTCTGTGTCTGAAATCTACAAATAATCATGGTGTTCGTCCAGAGAGTGACAATACAGGAAAGAAATCTAATTTCCCTCCCAGATATTTCTTGTGTACCATTGAGTCCTATCTCTTTCATTTACCAGCCAATGTATTTTTTTTTCCTGTTAGCTCTCTTAGCCCATTTTTCCTAGGAACGAGTAGGAACTGAACTGTATTCTACCTTCAGCAGTAACAATTTCATAAGTTATACTGTGACTGCTGAATCCTTATTCCCAGGAAGCGGCAAGATAGGGGGACAGCTTCCAGATTGCTGAGGACCTATTTTGGAACTTGTAAATTTGTAGTATAACTGACTGGTAAGTTGATGCTTGTGTAAATGCATTTGATATCCAAACATAAAAAGCAATCATTTTACCTATTTTTTGTTCACATTGAAATCATAATTTTCTCTGAGTCTTCTTCAGCTTCTCTTCACATTTTATGCCATTTGTGGTATAAGCAGAGTTAGCTACCAAAGAGAAAATGAAATGTAATTGGTAAATATATGATATACACAACACTTACACATTTACAAATCCCTCTACATTTTTTTTTTTTTTTGCATCTTCAGTTCTCTCAGATAATTTTCTCCACCAAAATCATTGTCCATAGTAATTTGCTTTAGCTGTCCCTCTGGAGTTTTATGACAAAAGAGAGAATGACTCAGAGTATTAAGTAACAAGCTGAGGAAATAAGTGTAGTGTTTCTTTTTTTTTTTTGGTTGCACAATAGTTATTATATTTATTGGATTAATAGCCTCTAATGTCACTAACCCTTTAATTGCTGACAAATTAAGTTTACTATATTGAAATGTCCTTGAACTTAATCTTTTTCCTTTTTTTTAAGATTTATTTATTTATACAAGAACCAGGGTACAAGCCAGATGTGAGGGAGGGTGAGAGGATTCACCAGAGACAGAGCAGGGAACAGAACAGGCAAACTGACTGAAATACACTGCTGAGGGGAGCAGCTGGTGAGACAGGAGAGGTCTGCTGCGCCATGTGGGTAGCTCCACAGCCCATGGGGATAGAACCGTCACTGCAGAGGCTGCGGACAGCTTCACAGTACTGCGATCAACCACCTGTGCCACCAGAGAGACCCTCTTTTTTTTTAATTTTATGTATTTTTTACATAATTTTTCATTTTTGCACAATGTATGCATTTTAATCTTGGTTATAGTCCCCATACAATTCCCATCCCACTTGTTTTGATCCTACTCCCTTCTCCCCCCCACCTTTAGTGTATCTCTGGTTTATTGCTGCTTGTTGATTTTGATTTTTACTTTATTATAATTAAACCTAGTCCCTTATATAGGTTTTCTAAATTCCTGCTATGAGTGAGACCATCCAGTATTTTTCTTTTTCTTTCTGGCTTATTTCACTGAGCATGATCCCTTCCTGCTCCATCCATGTTGCTGCAAATTGCATGTGTTTTATCTTTTTTGAATGCTGAGTAATATTCCATGGTGTATATGTACCACATTTTCTTGATCCAGTCATCTATTTTTGGACATTTGGGTTGTTTCCATAGCTTAGCTATTGTAAATAGTGCTGCTATAAACATAGGGGTTCAGGTGCCCTTTTGAATTAATGTTTCTGTGTCCTTTGGGTAAATACCTAGGAGTGGAATTGCTGGATCATATGGAAGCTCCATCTTTAGCAGACTGAGGAATCTCCACACAGCTCTCCATAGTGGTTGGAACAGTTTGCACACCCACCAGCACTGCAGGAGAGTTCCTTTTTCTCCACATCCTTGCCAACATTTGTTGTTGCTAGTTTTTTTAATATGTGCCATTCTCACTGGTGTAAGGTGGTATCTCATTGTAGTATTGATTTGCATTTCCCTGATTACAGGTGATGTTGAACATTTTTTCATATGCCTGTTGGCCATTTGCATTTCCTCTTTGAAGCAGTTTTTTTTTTAGCTCTTCTGCCCATTTTTTGACTGGATTATTTTCTTTGTTTTTGTTGAGTCTCATCAGCTCTTTGTAGCTTTTTATGATCAGTCCATTATCATTAGTGTTGTGTGCAAAAATGTTCTCCCAGTCGGTGGGGTGTCTCTTTGTTTTGGTTACTGTCTCTTTTGCTGTACAGAAGCTCTTTTAATTGATGTAGTCCCAGCTATTTATCATTGTCTTCACTAGCACTGCATTGGGTGATGTGTCTTTAAAGATGTTACTAAGGTGGATGTCATGTAATGTTTCACCTATATTTCCAGATCAACTACCTTCGCCACCAGGGAGGCCCTGGGTTTTGTTTCTTAATCCAGCCTGTGACTCTGTCTTTTCATTGAGGAGTTTAGTCAATTTACATTTACAGTTAATATTGATATGTTAGTGTCTGTATTTGCCATTTTGTCTTTTCTGTGGTTTTATTTTTTGTCTTGTATTATTCTTATTCATCCCTCTGTTGGATCCAGTTTTAGGACTCCTTGTAGTATTTTTTGGACTGGGCCTTTAGTTCTGATGTAATTCTGGAGTTTCTGGGAAATACCTTATTTTTTGGACTGGGCCTTTAGTTGTGATGTAATTCTGGTATTTCTAGGAAATACCTTATTCTTTCGTCATAGCGGAAGGAAAGCCTTGTGCAATAGAGTATTCTTGGTTGGCATTTGTTGTCTTGGAGTTTGTTGTCTATGTCCCTCCATGCTCTCCTTGCCCATAGTGTTTCTTTGGAGAAGTCGAATGTCAAGCTGATTGGTTTTCCATTGTATGTTATCTGTTTCTTCCCTCTTTTCAGCTTCATTGTTTTTTCCTTGTCTTGGATTCTTCGGAGCTTTACTATTATGTGTCTTGCTGTATTTTTCCTTTCGTCATGGAAGTTTTGTGTTCTTCTTGCTTCTTTTATGTCTATTTTCATCTTTCTTCATGTTTGGGAAGTTCTCTTCAATTATTTCCTTGAATATTTCTCTGTTCCTATGTCTCCTCTCCTTCTGGGATTCCTATAACTCTTATATTTCCTTTCCTCATGGAGTCAGATAGTTCCCAAAGTCTTTCTTCATTCTTTTTCTGTCATACTTCTCTTTCCTGTTCTGTTTTGGTTGTTTTTATTTCTGTGTCTTCGAGAGTACTTATTTGTTCTTCCATTTCATCTATTCTGCTTTCACTGCTTTTCCCAGAGTTCTTTAGCTCCTCCCTTGAACTCCTGCATTTCTTTCACTTCCCTCTTTAGGGACTCAATTTCATTCTTCTGATCATTGATTATTTTTCCCATATCATTTTTTGACTTCTTTCAGTTGTTTAATCATGGCGATTTTAAATTCTCTATTGGGAAGGCTCAGAAGTTTTTCCAAATCACTGTTGTTGCAGTCTTCTGGTTGATTTTCTTTTTGTAGTGTGTCTTTTCCCTGAGGGCTTGCTTGGTTACTTATAGGTTTTCATCTCCCTGCTGCTTATTTTCTGGTTTGTCCTATGCGTTGGGACACTGTGTCACTTGTATTGGCTGGCATCTCTTTGGTGAGCTCCTTCTGGGATGTCTGAAGCTCTGACAGTTTTGGTGAGGTCCAGAAGCAAACCTCCCTGTCTCAAGATGGCGCATCTGGGGGATGATCCCCTGTGTGCGGTCTGCCCCCGGTGGTGACTGGATCCCCCTCTGGTTTCCATCTCGCGGTGGTTACAGGGCCCAGCTCCTGCGGGGTTTCAGCTCACCTCTGACTGCGGGGACAGCCCTTTTCTGTTCCACACAGTTTTGGTGAGGTCCGGACGGGACCCTTCATGTCTCAGGATCAAGTGTTGTGTTTCTATTTCCTAACATCAGTGCTTCAGTTCATTCATCTATAAAATGGGACTAAGGATAAACATGATATATAACTAAAAATCTATGAATGTGCAATGTGATAGAAATTTTCAATGATAACAAGTGTGTCCTTTGAAATTTTTGATTAGGAGGAAAATTGCTGGATTCAGAAAGACTAGGGTCCAGCCTAAACTAATAAGTAAATTACTGAAATGTTAGTCCTCAACATGGGAAAAAGCTGTTATATAACACTTCAGCTCTGTCATAGGAGAATTATAAAGTGTACTAGATTCCTACTGCTGCTGTAATAAATTACCACCAATTTAGTGGCTTAAACAACACCAATACACTATCATATGGTTGTATAAGTCAGTCTGGCATGGCTGTCACTGGACTAAAATGCAGGTACATTCCTTTTTGGAGACTACTTTGGATTATGTGCAGCCCAATATAATCACAAAGATCCTTCTGATAGAAGATATGAAGATGGAAGGAGTGGAGGGAACCTATGATTGATAATGGAAGCAGACATCAGAGTACTGCACTTTTAAGATATAAAAGGGGACCATGAACTAATGCAGATATATACTAGAAGCTTGAAAAGGCAAGGAAACAGATTCTTTCCTGAAACATCCTGATGGAACACAGTTCTGCCAACAGCTTGATTTTACCCTGTAAGACACACTTCGACTTCTGACTTCCAGAATTGTTAAGATAATACATTTGTGATGCGTTAAGACAACAAATTTCTTGGTAACTTGTTAAAGCAGAATAGGAAACTACAGTAATATTGGGAAAACCCATTTTACCATATTTTCCAGCTTTTAAGGCCACCTGCATTCCTTGAGTCCTTGCCCACTCTTCCGTGATCAAAGCCAACAATGTCTTCTCTCTCTGAAACTTCATCCTCTGTAACATCACTTTCTGACCTTAGCCAAGAGCTCTCTGAGTTTAGAAATTCCTGTGATTTGATTGAGTTCACCTAGAACATCTAGAAAACCTCCCCGTAGCAAGATTCTTAATTGTTTCCACACCTGTAAGTCTCTTGACATGGAAGGTAATTCTTTCACAGATTTCAGGGATTAGAACATGGCCCTCTTTGGGGGGCTATTATGCTGCCTACCACAAAAGGTTTTAGTTCTAGACCCAGTTCATCAACTCTCCAGAGATGTCACTTTGGACAAATGTTTCCACTTTCTAAGCCATAGATTTCTTTATTTTTATCTGTGTAACAATTATAATGTCTTGCTACATCACAGGGCTGCTGTCAGCATTAAATGAGTGAATACTTGTGAAAGGACTTTGTAGAGTGCAAATTTTACATAAATATACCAGATTGTTATTTCAGGTAAATAATGGAGGTTAACAGTAACAGTATATTAAAAACAGATAATGAAGGAGGTGTAGGTATCCTGCTAGTCATCCACATCAAACCTTACCAAGCCATTTATAGGCACACTTAGGAGTGTCTCCTGTAAACTTACAGAAGACTCTCATATTTTCCTTTCTGGACGCCTTCATTTCTCTCATTCAAGTAAACTGCCCTGTATCTCCTTGAGGGCAGCATCTTACTATGACCTAGCTGCTGCTTAGATTGGTGCCCTCCACATCCATGCCAAGTTCTCCTGCTAATTCTGAAGCTGTGCACCCTTGAGTTGCCAAAGAGATGCTATAATTCCTTCAGTGCTCACTAAACTGAGGGCACACTTTTCACACACAGAATGTCACTTTCCTCCACTTCTTGACATGCTTCCTCAACTGACCATAATAGCTAGACCAACATAGTGTGGACACCATGGTGACTTAGATTTCATTCAAGGTTACTCATACTTTTTGTCAATACCAAACCAGATGCAAAGAAATACATACCAGATATGACTGAATAATCCAACTCCAAATTGCTGCCTAGGTTTGTTGTGGAAGTACAAGAAGAACAGCAGTGAATGTATCTTATGCAGAAGGAGAGATCTGCAAGTTTTGGTAAGTCAGATGACACAAACTTGAACTTACTGCCTATTACATGATTTTAGCCTAGGAGTGAGTACACATCAGCACTCAAGGGCTTACCCATCACTATTAATGAAATCCATACTATACCAAGTTACATACTTCTGTATTCTATTGCTTACTGAATCATTAAGTTTACTTGAACCCTGACCATGGCTTACTATGCCCTGAACTCAACAAGTCTTTTATAAATGTAGGTACTCCTGCTGCTGCCTGAAATGCCTCTATTCAAAAGCTGAGATAGAAGTCTTTGGGACTAGATCAGAGGACAAATACTGGGCTACCTTCCCATTCCTTCTGCTCAATGCTTTCTTTGCCAACCAGATGCCCACTTATAAGACTTACCCTGCCATTTCCATATCTCCTCCTCATTACCTTCCTTCTACAATTCTTTGCTTTATCCTAGGCCTCTTTCTCCCAAGTAACTAACTAGACCCTGTTGATTATTCCTACCAGATAATCAGATGCATTCTGGTATATCTGAATGTCAGTTAAGCTCAATTGGAACCACTGATAAAATTACATATTTTTTTATCATACACAAACAATAATAGGTATAGTTTTCATTTAACAGGTATAGTTCATGATTCAAATAAAAGACAAGTTTCTTAAAACCTAAAAACCTGCAATCTAATAGTAAACACAAAAGTTAGATATAGGCTATTTTTATACATATAAAGACAAAATCACTATAGAACCATATCACTTGTAACTTTGGGCAGAACTAATTAACTGAGCTCTTGTACCACAGCAGTAGAGACATGGAAAAATCTGTTCATGTTATTGGGGAGAACAATAGTTGATCAGTTTGAATGAAAGTTGAAATCAGGAGCCTCTCTGGTGGCACAGCAGGTTGAGCACAGCACTGTGAGGCTGTCCGCAGCCTCTGCATCGTGGGTTCGATTCCTGGCCAGCCATAGAGATAACCAAATGGTGCGGCAGAACTCTCCTGTCTCACCCGCTGCTCCCCTCAGCAGTGCCTTTGGTCAGTCTGCCTGTTCTGCTCCCCACTCTGTCTCTGGTGAATCCTCTCACTCTCCTGTGCCTCTGGCCTGTGCCCCAGCTCTTGTATAAATAAATAAATCTTTTTTAAAAAATTAACTACATCTAAGGATTTCAGAATAGTTCTTTAAAAAAAAAAAAGAAAGAAAGTTGCAATCAGAATAGTGTACAAATCTACTATGGTTGCACATGGAGGAAAATTACTGTAAAAGAAACATCCACAATCTGAATGTCATAGTCGGAACTTGGGGTACATATATATCAATGCCTTGCCCATCCACCAGAAGGTCGGATTCAGTATATTTGGATAGTGGATTCAAATGGATTCAGACCAGAGACCACCGCCAAAGGAGCATACAAGAAAGCGGGGACAGCAAATATCTGAGTTACTTTCTGAACCATCAGTATGGCTGGATTAACCACTCAGTCCTTATATTTCCCACCTTTGTATTGTCTAAACTATTCCTTCCAAGGGACCGCCAGGATTTGTAGGAGCTGCTGAATTAGCTACTAGAGGTGAGCAAATATTTTCATACACACCAGGAAATGGCAGATAATGCCATCATTACGCAACACTCAGTGGTCAGGGACATCCTATCTGAGTTACAGTAGTACTATGGTGGAAGTCTGGTTCCATCCCAAGTTTATACTTTAATGCTGAGTCATTTCACTTGGGAAAAATATATTTGTCCCAATATTTTGTTTCCTGAAATTTCATATCCCCACGGGTGCCTATTTCCACTGATTTCCATTCAGACACTTTAAAGGATTCTCCTGCAGTACACTGATAAATGGAAACTGTATTTTGCTTATAGCAAAAATTGAAAAAAATGGGAGCAGGACACAGCCTGGCAACTCTTCCGGTGTTAGAAATAACATAGAGAGGTTCTTATCCTAACTTGATAGAAGAATCAGTTGTCAATCGAAATATAGCAATGGAAATAACTGGTCAATTCAGTACAAGTAGTCAGTGACTATTCAATTCCAAGCAGATTAAGCCTTGGGCCTACTAACAAACTGTGTTATTACAGCTGTTTGTAGAGCAATATTTCTCCCCAAGATATAGTTCTAATTTTTAATGTATAATGTTTATAATATATTCTGTATATTTTTAATTTTATTTTTTATAAATTTTTATTGAAGTAACATTGGCTTTTAAGTTTCAAGTGTACAACATTATACTTTGACATCTGTATACGTTACATCATGATCACGACCAAAAGTCTAGTTTCTATCCATCACCATACCATTGATCTCTCTAACCATTTCACCTATCTCTTAACCCCTGATTTTGGATATTCTTGATAGTTCATGATAATGTATATTTTATAGGTCTTCACAAAAATATGTTGTTTATCCATAGACTCCTAGATGACAGAAATAGAGAAGGTAAACTATTCCTTACTTTGCAATTTCCTACACTGTCGTTTCTACTATTGTTTATCTAGAGTGGGATATAACCTAGAAAAGATACTGGAATAATTCTGAAGCCACTGGTGACTCTCTAGCCCTTTCAAAACGCATTAAAGTTCTCAATAACTGAAGCAAACATGTAAATTCAAAATGCTAGAAATATAACCTATAGCACATCTATGCTTGTCCCAAATATCAACATCCCCTACAAGATTAGTACATTACAATCTCTTAGCAACTACTGAAATTACATGTATATCCCAAATAAACCAGCATGTTTTTCATTCAAAGCTCTCATTGTAAAAAGACAGGGAAGCTGTGGCTGGAGCAGTAAGGGTGCTTTCTATTCTTAAAAAAAAAAAAAAAAAAAAAAGGATGAGAACAAAAACAAAATATCTAACAAAACTATTCAAGGCAAGATAGCAATTCATGAATGAAGTAAAAACCATTTTTGCCTTGATAGTGTTGCTTCAGCAGCCAGTTAGAAAGATAAATTCTTTTCTAGAATGTGAGGACAAGTGAGTTAAACATATGGTCTTCTGATGTCATGTAATAAAATAATTCAATGTGTAGCATTTGACAAGATATAAGAGAACATGTAACTTACATCAAGAGTTTATTTAAGAAAAGCTGGTGTCAGAAAAGACAACTCATGTAAAAATAAGGAGCAAAAATACTTCAGGTATAGAAACATCAATTTGAATGTCACAGAATAATAAAACTTATTGTTTTGACTTGATAATGAAACTTCTTGTTTTGACTTTTCCCCGGATTTGGAATATGAACCACTGATATGTGAAAGCTGCAAGGAAACATGTGAATGACTGATTCCCCACAACTTCTCCTTCAGTTCTGTACTAAATATAGATTTATTAAGAAATAGAAATTAGACTGAGCAACACTACAATGAATGCATTAGTGGAGAAGTCGTGCACTGGATAGTTAAGGTAGAATTGAGAGGTGTTGGCTGCTTATTTCCTACAGAAGACGAGAAGATGACCATGTGGAAGTTGCTAGATATTGTCTTCTTTTTGAAACAAAGAATTTTTTTTTTCATTTCAAAGGTACTTAATAGTTTGAATGACAGGCAGTCTTAGAGATTAATCATATTATTCCCCTAAGGTATTTTGTTATTTACTTTTTTAAGTAGAATGATAGTTTTCTGTCATACTGCAAACGCAATTACATTTCAATCATTCAATAAACACCATATAATGCTCATGAAATTGTAAAGGTAAAACAACAACCTCACCAGGGACAAACAGAAAGCAAAATATCAAGGCTATCAGAAATACTTCTTTTTTTTTTCCCTGAGTATTAGAAGTGTTGGCAGACATGCTTATGCAGGGCATTGATAAATAAGCAAATGAACACGTTTAACCTCTGGGCCAGATGAGCTTTGTGGAAGTCATGTCAGATTGTGTAATGTCTAAGGAAAGTCACATAACATGTCAGTACATACTAAGCTGGTATCCATCAAATATTAGATTCAGCAGCATCTAGGAAATACGTCATTATTCAATTAAGTGACTTTCTGAAAAGAAAAAGATACTTCTGTTGGAGTGAGCTATTATTGCTTTTGGAAAAAATACTTCAAAAAAAGCAAAATTATCAAGTTAAGAGAGATTTATAGAGATAATTTAGACAAAGTTGCTCAGTTTACAAATGGGTAAACTGAGACCAAGTAAAAGGAAGTGATTTCCCTAGGAAGGTGTATAGAAATGCAAATATCAACCTGAAAAGTGCTACAACTACATATGTTTGGGTGGAACTATATCAAAATATTCCAACCAGCTTTCCTGAATGCCTTTTTGCAATTTTCCTCCAACTGGAAACAATAGTTCTGATTCACAATGCAAAATTCTTCCTGACATTTCCACTTAGGGCATATTATGAGGAAATAAGAGTGGCTATTGTAGAAAATAGTGATAACTACCAAAGAGGTTAAAGAAAATCAGAGGTGATTCAACTTTACTTAGACCTAAACTCAAATTAAACCCATGTGGACCAAGGTCTGTTCTTATCACTTGAGCATTGGGATGTGATCATCACCTTACATAAAGCACAGGAGCAATATTCCCTTTTAATAGCAGATGTGATGAATTAACAGATTGCTAAACTAAAGGGAAGCCACCTGTAGTAGTAGTAATTATTTGTTCATCATGGAAGAATGTCACTCTTAGCTTTATTCTAAACAAATATTCTATTCTGTTTTTCATTTTCTTTTTTTTTATTAATTTTTTTACATCATTGTTCATTTTTAAAATATGTTTGCCTCCCCCACCCCCTCAGGTGTAGTCCCCATAGAGTTTCCTTCACCAATGCACACGTACACCATCACCTCAGTCCCCTGTGCTCCTCCCTCCCTCTGATCCCTCTCCCTCCTCCTCCCCTGCAGGATGTCTCTGATTTATAATTGCCTGTTCTTGCTTTGTTGTGTTTTGTACTGTTACTATTTTTTTTACACTGATCTCTTATTTGTTTCCCTGTTTTTCATTTTCAATGTTACTGCATTAATGAGCATAGGAGAAACAGCTTTTCTTTTTTTTTTTTTAATAATAAATTTTATTTTTATATTCCCCATACAAATGCAACCCCCCCATTCTGACCCCAATCCCTCCCCTCCCGCCCCCCACCCCCCAAAAAGTGTCTCTGGTTCATAGTTTTTTGTTGATTTTGATTTTCACTTTCTTATAGTTATTCATTTTCCTGGTCCCTTATTTAAGTTTTCTAGATTCCTGCTATGAGTGAGACCATCCGGTATTTTTCTTTTTCTTTCTGGCTTATTTCGCTGAGCATGATCCCTTCCAGCACCATCCATGTTGCTGCAAATTGCATGTGTTTATCTTTTTTGAATGCTGAGTAATATTCCATGGTATATATGTACCACATCTTCTTGATCCAGTCATCTATCTTTGGGCATTTGGGCTGTTTCCAAAGCTTAGCTATTGTAATAGTGCTGCTATAAACATAGGGGTGCAGGTGTTCTTTGGAATTGATGAGAAACAGCTTTTCTACGTCAAGGAACACCTTTTCTTGCCATAGAGGGAGGACCTTATTCTGCCACTTACTAGCTGTGAAACTTTGGACAAGACACTTAATTTCTCTAAATTCCAGTTTCTGCATATATAAAGCACAGCTTGCAAAAAGAGTTAAACTAAGTCAGTATACAATTTTTTTCTTTTCTTTTTTCTTCTATACATTTTTTACATCATTCTTCATTTTTGTACAATGTATGCTTTCCCCTATCAGGTGTAGTCCCTGTAAAATTCCCACCACCCATTCACTCGTGCACCCTCATCACAGTCCCTTGTATTCTTCCCACCCCTGTTTTGATCCTACTCCCTTCTCCTCCCCTGCACAATGTTTCTCTTTTTTGATGTATGGTAGGCATTGGATATATACAATTGTTGAATGTAAATATTCAGGAAAGTGTTGCTTCTGACACCAACCTGGAATAAGTTCATGGAGAATGAACTAAAATAAAAACAGAAAGTGCTCTTTTTCAGGTCAAGCAACTTTAAAGCAATGGAAGAGCATAGTAGTAAAAAACTAATATAAAATTGCCCTGTTACATAGGCTTGGATTTACCACTAGATAATTCCTTCTTCCTGTGTAATAGCATATGCAAATCAAGTATCTTAAGCTGGCATAGTTCTGGGAGCTTTATAGATAACATGGGTATAAGTGGGTATTAAAATCACACATAGGGGCCTCCCTGATGGTGCAAGGGGTTAAAGCATCAGCACAATGAAGCTATCCATAGCTTCTGTAGCACGAGTGTGATCCCCCGCCAGCCAGCAAGATACGTACATGGCACAGCAGACCTCTCCTGTCTCTCCTGCTGCTCCCCTCAGCAGTGTTTTCAGTCAATCCACCTGTTCTGTGCCCCACTGTGTCTCTGGTGAATCCTCTCACTTTCCCGTACCTCTGGCCTGTACCCCAGTTCTTGTATGCATAAATAAATAAATCTTTAAAAAATAAATAAAATCACACATAGCTACCCACATACATAAGTGCACGTGCACCGTGAGAAACCCGACCCTGATGTTACATTTGCTTTAAATTCTGAGTTGTTTTATTGTTTGTGGCTTTTGATTCTTTACTTGTACCCTCTATACCAAGGCCATCCTTTTTCTCAGTCAGTGATTGTTGGTTTTGAGAAAAACAAGCACCTATTCAAGCAAGCTTAAATAGAGAGGAATTTAATATAAGGCTGCACCAAGCAATCTCATGGAAATCCAAGGGCACCCAAGAAAGCCCAGTCAGGACCCTAAGAACCAGAAATGTACCTGCTGTGTCAGTAACCATGGTTGTACACTATTTGTATAAAAAAGAAGGCTCTCTTACCTTTGCTGTCTGCCGCCCCTAGTTTCTCTCTCAACTCAACCTCTTTTACTTTCATGTGGCCCAATTCGGCTAAAACAGCCATTCGTAATTTTCTAACTAGATTTATGTAAAATTGACACTTGAACAATGAGGAATCTTGGGTTGCCAACCCAAGCAGTCAGTCAAAAATCCATGTATAACTTCTGACTCCTCCAAAACTTGACACCTAATAACCTTCTATTAATTGGAAA